>NC_048220.1:62295870-62536019 GCF_002007445.2 Ailuropoda melanoleuca | reverse complement strand
CCAAAAAAAAAAAAAAAGACATGACAAATCCATCATTCAAAAAGTATAAACAAAATGCTATGGGAATTTACAGGGATCTAAAATGTCTGAAGCATCAGGAAAGACTTCCTGGCAGGGCTGGCATTTGGAATGGTACTATTAAAAATGTCAAGAATTCAACATGGAAAGTTATGGTGGCAGCGGGGGGCGGTGCAGGGGCATAACTAAAGGATGAAAGCCAGTATAAGTCTACTCACGTAAAACTGCTTATAATAAAACTCAATAAAGTCATTAGCTCACTTTGACTCAGTAAGTAGAAGTCAAATGATCTGTAAGAGAGAGGAAGTGATATTAAGTTATACACTCAGGAGACCAACCCTAAGTAGCCAGAGCTCATGAATGAGCAGCTTGTACAAAATGGATTTTTCATTTCCACCTCTATCTCTAATCCATTTCCATCATCTATTTTTTCTATCAATTCCTATTTTCAACTATTATATATGTGTAAAATATCTCCTACCTAATTGTGTCTATGATAGAATAGAGAGTTACAAATATGTATGTGTGTGTGTTTTACAGAAGTCTGTTCTCAAAATACCACCCCCAGATGTCATGCCAGAGCATTTGTAATGCTTCAGAGCTCTCTGTGAAATGCTTTCATAGAAATTTTTCAGAGTGACCCTGCCTAAACTCATGTTTTTAAGATAATTTATAGGTGAAATTCTATGCCACAAAGACTCCCAATTTAAATATAAATTCAAATCTCTCTTATCTGAAAGCAGTCACCCCAAAGGATAAGATTTGTGTTAATGGAAAAACCAATTTAAAAGAAGAAACATAAATAAGCATAAATGTGAAATATTTGTTTAAAAAAGAGAAAGGGAGGGGTGAGGGCAGGGTAGTGTGTGTAATGAGTTTATTCTAGGATCCAGTTAAAACCAAAATATTTTCATATTTTTAATCACAGAAACGTATTTTTTAAATTTAAACTTATGGATGATGCCTTAAATTCCTATTTCTTCCTCACCTTCCCTAAACTTTCCTGAATAAGTAACATATCTTCCTCACTAATTATGTTTTAATTTCTCTCATGTACTTTAAGTAGATCTACGCTGACATCTTTATTTCATTGTAAACGTAATTTCTTTTTTTTAAAAAAACCCTCTTTTCAGCCTTAGAATTTTATTTCACGTGGAACAGTAAATTGTCATATACTACTTGGTGGTGGAAGAAGTTCATACCTGTTCCTAAATGACTTTCTCCTTCTCTCCTTACAATATATTCATATTAACTTTTTTAAAATGGAACTAGTTCATATTCCCATCTCTTAATGCTTGCTTATACACTGCCTCCTCCAAGAAGTCTCCCAAAAGAAAACAAAATAATAACTATAGCTCTCTTTTGCTTTCATATGGCAGACACTGAGCTAAATTCTTTGCATCTCTTATTTGTCTTAATACTTTAAAAAAATCCTCTGTGGCAGTATTGTCAATCCCAATCATAGATGAAAAAATTGAGGCTCAACATTTCTCACAGAACATTCAAGTATGTCAGATTCTGTAGAGGATGCTCTTTGTGTGCTTTTTTTAACTCATCCTTTTACTTGTGTGTACATGCAAATATGGGTACACAAACATACACATATCGTATAAATGTGCATATGTATGTCCAGATATGTATATATGTTTATGTATAAATGCATATATGTGCTTTGCATTTCCTTTATTAATACAATATGTGGTACATAGTAGTTACTCAATAAATTATTGGTTGAATAAATAAAACATCACTAAATTTGTGCGGAGAACTGCACCGAACACACTTACACAAATACCTTAGAGCCTTATAATATTTTCATTCACCAGTGTCCTCATGGTTGCTCTTCACTAGGATTAATATTTTCTATTTATTCATTATCCCCCTCTATATTTTTAAGTTTGTTTTAAGGAAATTTGCCTATTACTAAGAATAATATGTTCTGAAAGTATCATATTTGATCTTGAGTAGCAAAAATGATTACAGATTAACAATTTTATCACAAATCACCTTTTATATTAGGGAAAGTAAGTAAGAAATATCTTTAGGGATCTTCTTTTTCAGTTGATACTAATTAGATTTCTTTAAACCAAGTTTAAAGCTCACACTGTTCTGGCTTGATAGTGCCAAGTGATAATCCAATGTGACATACATTTCCTATAGCAATAACATTTTGGCAGATAAACTCCCCAATGAGAAACAACCATTTCTATGCTTAGATGAATTTTGTGATAAAACGCAAATGCAAAAAAAAAAAAAGTAACAGAATTTAAAAAGAAATACTCCACAGTATAATGAATCTCCTTTCCATGTTTACTAAAAGTGCCTAAATCCATGGAGGGTCAAAACATTGAGTATATAATAGCCAACACATCATAGATACCTCATTGTCCATGAGAAGTTGATAAAATAACTGATTATTATTTACCCTGAAATTCATTCCTAGAAATCTTGTAACCTTTCCCTTCATTATGCAATGCTGTCTTGGACCTGGGAATCTAGAAATGTGGAAATTATAACACTTTGACATACCATGTAAATGAGGTATCACTGTAACATGCTATTTAAATAAAGTTTGGAACAAACATTCAGTAGGGAAGTTTGGAAAACTTATAACGAGATTACCTCCTAACTTTTTTTATGAGAGTATTCTTGTATTCCCCCCCCCAGCCATCTTTTAATTCCAACAAGAACGTACAGTGTGCCAATTTAGCTCTCTAGCAGCAAAGCCACACATTGTCTTATTGTGGCAATTAGTCAGGAGCTGAGCTTGTCGTTTGAGCCTGTCCTTCTTTTCTTCATGTAGATAATATTTGACTTGGAGGAGCTTTGTCTTTCTGATGGAAATACCTGAATTGGATATTATCAGTCTTCATCAACAAGATATTTCCCATCATCAATTCTAAAATCGAGGCTAGTGTAGGAGGGGTAGTAAAGTTTCCACGTTCGTCTACATGCTTTGTTTATTTTCTACATGTTATTTTCATGATTAATTGCAAAACCTGGACAACTGGATTGTCTGGAAAGCTTTAGGATAAATCCGATTTAAAGGTTTCTTTTTAAAATGTAAGCTTATTTTTAAAACATCATGGCCGTCGCAGCACAAACTGGCCACAGTTAGGGATGTGGCCTGGAAAAAAAAAGAGAACAAAATGAAACTATCTCATCTTTGGAAATGAAGTCAGTATCTTTAGAACTATATTGTTCTTAGGGTAATGTATTTGCTAAGGAGTTAGAGACAAAAACTCTTTAAAAATAAGTAAGATGTAGGTTAGAAGTGTAATTAAAAATTCTAACTCCCTTATTTTATAATCTCTGCCAGACAGACCAGATCTCACCCAAGGGATGTATTTATTAAAATACATGTTCATCTTTTACAATTTAGCAGCTGTCAGAAGGTGTCGTGGAGACCTTTTCTGGCATCCAACAGAGTGTCCAGTTGGCGGCACCCTAAACTCCATATTTTCTTCACTTTATAAACTTTTTGAATTCTAATCACTCTCCCCATCCCTTTTCTTCAGGTTTTCCCTTTTGCTTCTTTTTCCAAATTTCTTACTATAAATGAGTGTTGACTGTGAAATCTCTTTTCTGTAAAAAATAAATTATGTAAATCTAATGGAATAAATAAAGTTCCACCAGGCTAAAGACCAGAGAGAGTAAAGAACTATCCACAGAAGAATCTGGCAAGGGAGGCCCAGACAGTCCCTCCCTCAAGAAAAGCCAATGCATCTCCTCAGAAACTATTTCAGTCACCATGTGTTCTCTAAATAGCTTTCTGAAGAATTTCCCAAGGAGATTTCTTCCCAGGGCACTTGGGAAAGGTTCCTTCTATTAGGGTGGGCTTTTGGGAAGGAGTGGATGAAAGAGACCATTAGGTCAGGTTACTAAAGATAGCCTGCCATACACTTTAATCCTGAAAGAAAGAGGGGGAAAAAAAAAAGACAGGTAATGAAACAGTGGAACACTTTCTGAATAACAGTAGGAAGTTTTCAAATTCAGGTCTGGCTATCCCATTGCCAGTGGATATTTACATCAGATTATACAAAGTTATAAATAGCCTACCTTCTAATGTTTTCATTCCTGAAACTATTTCCCACAATAGTGCCCTGTCTCCTATGAAATTTGTAACCTTTCTTATTACATGAATAGAGGAGTAAAAAGCAAATTATTATCATTTTCATAGCTCTTAGGTATGTGCAGTGTAGAAAGCCATTTGTCAGTTTCATTTGCCCAAGCATTTTAAATTGATGAGTCGTTTTTAGAGGAAAGCAATAGAATCTAAGTTTAGTCTCCATTTGTGCTCTTTGCCAGTTTCCAGCAGAGCTGGCTGAGAGAAAGCTGAAGGGCACTGATTTAAAATCAGAGTGAATAGGTTAAGTGGTTGCACTTTCTTAACAGAGAGTTCACCAAAGGCACATTTTAATTTCTTCTCTTTATCATTTACTTACAAATATAGACTTAATTGTGCCTGTTTGTTTACTTTATTGAAATGTATTTAAATTTCACATTTTTAAATGAAGTATTTCTGTGTATGGTATCAGCTAAACCCAATTTCTAGCTGTTCATGCTTTAATTTTTATTTTGTTTTTATTGTATCTGTGGTCAAAGAGATAACATTAGATGCAGCAGCTTTGTTTTGTGTGCCTATGTTCAAAAATTTAAAATACTTCGATATTAGGTAATTGCTATCTTCGAATGTAGAAATATATCCCTTGTATTCTGTCTGCTGACTTCTGAACATGTAAACATAGCTCCTTCACCTTGAACACACTTTCCAATGGAAGATTTTAAGATTATAACTTACTCTTTTCGTCCGACAAATGGCCGTATTTTTATATGTTTTCTGGGGGCCAGGGGAAATCGTGTCTTTCTCCACAAATCTCTGCAACAACATTTTGGCTCCTTTTGCTTCTCGTTTCTGGCAGTTTGCATCTAAGGAAAATTCAGGGGAAGGTGATTCCTAGATTTTTACCCATTGATTAGATGTTACTGGTTTAGAGGAAGTACTGGCAAAATTTTGTCTGATATTTTAAAATATTTTTAATATATTTAAATATTTTAAGTTTTTATTCTTAAATTCTTTTGATAATCTCTTGCCTGTATATACTAGGAAGCCATTTTATTATACCTTACGTCTATTTGATTACATTCATTTTTATGTTTCATGAAAATATCACAGCCTTAAACATTGTTGAATGATTTCTATCCTATCCATTAAGATCGGGGAAGTCTACCTACCACTGAAAGTCATATGTTTTACTCCTTTCCTTTTAATAGCTCAGAAAAAGTGTGTTCTCCCAAAATTACTTGAAATTTAATGAATATTGGAATATCTCTGGAATTTGTTTTTCTTTGGATAAGTTTTAATTACTGACACTATCATTTCAGCCTCCACTATATGCTAATATTGTAAAAAGAGAGAATTAATCAAGATACAAAACATAAAGAGATCTTAAATTTTGCAAATTCCACGTTAAGATAATCAGATAATACAGATTTTAATAGCTGCTATCAGCCTCTATTTATGGCAATTTATTCTAAGATCAGAAATCATGAATCAAAAGTTAATAATTACTACCTTCAGGCTTTGCTATTTACCTAATTATATGAATGAAACCCATGTAACTTTAATGCTAATTCTATACAATTCTATACTATCAAATAAGTGTAATCAGTTAAAAATCAATTTAGAAGCAAATAAAATTAAAATGACTAACTGGGAGAATGTGCACAGCAAATATGAAAAACAAAGAGTTAAATCCTCTGACACAAAATACTCATTGATTAATATGAAAAATACTAGCACACTGGAAAAGGAAATAGATAATTCATACCAATTGTGTGTGCACGTGTGTTGCGTGTGAACACATGAAAGTACAAAAACATAAGCAAAAATATGCAGAAATACTCCCTAGGGAGAGAGAAAGGGGAAAGGGAAAATAGAAGATGTTTCAAGCTTAGCTATCATGATCTGTTTCAAAAATAAATAAATCAATAAATGAAGCTATTATCGTAAAATTGTTAACATTTGTCAAACTTTGCTGGAGGGTTAAGGAGAGCTTATTTTCTGTACCTTCCTTATGTTCCTTATCTTTAAAATCATTTGTAATATGAAAAATAATCATCATAGAATTCACAAATTATTAAAAAAGACAAATAATTAGTAAAATCATTAAAGAGTTTTTTCAACATTATAAATAATTTAAAAAATGCAGTTAAAGGAATGATAAAAATAGGCAAAAAGTTATCAGAGATTTTCAAATGTAGGATACTCAATGTTAGCATGGGTAGGATGACAAAGTCACATTCATACAATGCTGTGGGAGTGTAAATTGGTGTAACCTTTCTGAAAATCCATTTGGCAGTAGGTATAAAGAGCATGAAAATGTTCAGCTCATTTTTGATCCAGTAATACCATTTCTGGGAATCTAGCCTAAAGACAAAAGACAAATGTGAAAATATATATAGGCACAAATATGTTGATCATTTCTTCATTTATCTGTTTAATGAATATTTATAGAGTTCCTACTATGTGTCTCATAGTGTATTAGCCACGGAGTCTATAATAGGCATCAAGACAGACCAGGTCTCCATTGAGTTTTTCCATTGAAGCATTTTTCTAATAACAAGAAATTGAATACAACTTAACTGTCCAACAACAGGGGAGATATTTTATATCTCTAGATACAGATGTAGATGTGGATACTGATATATCTATATATAGATTCCGATACACATCAATGGGAAAGTTATAAATTTTGATAGCAAATAATCACATGTATTGAGAAGTTAACCCTGTGACAGGACCTGTTGTAATCATGATTACATGTATCATCTAATTTTATCCTCATGCTGTAACAAATTACCAGAACTTGTAATGGTTAAAACAACACAAGTTTCTTTTCTTACAGTTCTGGAGGTCAGAAGTCCAAAATGGGTCTCACTGAGCTAAACTCAAGGTATTGGCAGGGCTGTGTCCTTCTGGAGGCTTTAGAGATAGTTTGTTTTCTTCCCTTTTCTGGATTCTTTCTAGCCTGGGTTTGTGGCACTCTGTATATCTTCAAAGTGAAAGGTCAGGCTGTGTCCTTTTCACATGGCCACAACTCCTGTCTCTCTCTTGTCTCTTCTATTTGTAAAACTGCTTGTGGTTACATTGGGTCTACCTGGATAATTCAGAATAAACTATCCCCATCTCACAGTCCACTAGTTAACTAGCAAACTTAATTCCATTTTCAGTCTTAATGCCCCTTTTCCATGAAACCTAATATAGTCACAGGTTTTGGGGATTAGGACATGGACACTGTTGGAAGGCTATACCACAGATCTGTTCTATTTTTTTAATCTTTCTTTTGGTTAAAATAAACAGTAAAGAAACTTTCATTATTTTGTTCAAAGGTCATAAACTTATTAGTGAGAAATCTGGTATTCAAACCTAGCTAAGCAAACCGGCCCTTAATCATCATGTTGTACTTCATAATCACTATGTTGCCAATGTTAAATCCTCTATAATAAAATGAAGTGTTTCAGAGTAAAGATCTGTTAAGTGTTAATAGCATTTACCTCTCAGTCCTGATCATATGGATAATTTTTATTCTTCTTATATGTTTTTTGTAATTTCACAGTTTCTTCAATGACTATAGTTATGTACTCATCAACTTGATTAGGTGGGGAACTATGTTTTCTGGAAGCCCCTTCCCTGGGTGGCTCTGTGTTTTAACTGACCAAAAGTGATGTGTGTGTTCTGGAAGGTGGAGGCAAAATACAGTCATTATACCCTAATGGTTATTATTAGCCACAGGCAATGAGAAACAGATAGAGAGCTGCAGGTGGTTTCCCATTTTTCCTTTCTCTCCCCATCTTTGTGTCTAGTTTTCCTTCCTGACTGACAAATCTTCTGGCGAAAATCAGCCCTAGGCTCACCACCAGATGTTTTACAATGAACTCACAGAGAACACAGTCAGGAAGAGCCAATAACCTTGCACAGATTTCTACGCCTGCCCCCTTTTGTGACCCCAATTCTCCAGCTGGATACACATAGCTTTTAGATTTCCATGTAAGAACCAACTCTTTCACCTCTGACAGGTGGGGTTAGTTAATTTTCTCTGAAGTTATGACTCCTTTTTTTTTTTAATTTTTAGATTTCTAGCTTCTTTGACACTCGTAGAAGTCCTAATTCCTGTAACCCATTTCTTTTTCCCAACACTGCACCAGTGCTTCTGCGTCTCTGATTGAATGTGGACGGATAGGGTTATTGGAATCAGAACTGGGTTGATCTTCATAAAAAACTAAAACAGAGACATCCACTTTTAGGCTGGTAATGGAAAGAGGCTGCAAGGACACTTACAGGGTCAGTGAAGACTTACAGGGTAACATTGAAATTATTATTGGAAGCCGGAGGAAAGGGAGCTCAAGTTATGTATTAGCAGAAATATTAGCCTTACTTGTGGTAACATGGAAAACAGAAAGGTTACCTAAGGAACTCATTCATCTGGCTAAAGAGAAGGTTGGAAGTTCTAACTGGCTTCTTCCAACTACATATGGCAAAATATGAGAAAAGAGATAAACTTACAGAGGAAGTGTTTACTTTTTAGCAGAATTTAGAGGGACTATAGAGTTAGGTAAAGGAAAGTTGACCATCTAGAATAAGGATCACAAAGTAAGAAGTGGCCTCAGGGTAATGATCAACCTGGCAACCTGCTAATAAAATACCATCTCAGTTTAAAGATGGAGGCAGGAATGCAGCTTGATTCCTTTATTGAGACTGGAGATTGATCTAATGATATTCCTCACAGACCCTCTCCACGAGACAAAGATGACAAAGACAACAAAGCTGTAAGCTCACCTGTTAGACCTCTTTTCCTAGAGGGTTTTTATGGATTTTAAGGGTGCTATACCACAGCACCCTGACTCTCAGCCCAAGACAGAGAGCCACCTATTTCAAAGACATTTGTGATGTGCTTTTGTCTAATAAACATCAGTAATATTCCCGAGAAAACCACAATGTTTTTAGGACAATTATACTTGTGGAAAGACTGACACCTATATTAAATGAAAGAGGGTCAGTTCAAAAGAAAAATATCATAGAGTCCCAAACTTTCTACAGGCAGAAAGCAGGATGAGAAAGTTAAACAGCTGCAAACATGGGCCATTTCCTATGGAAAAGGAAGGATGCTTAAGAGTGTGGAGCCAATAAGCTGGAGAGTGGAGTCTAAAACCATAGAAAACAGATCAAAGAAGGCAGGACTGGGCTCTAATTAAGGAACTGGCATCGGTGCCCTGGCTGGATTTCAGAACTGTTACGGACTGTAACTACTACTTTCCCTTCTTTCCCCCTTTTGAGTGGGAATGCTCATTGAAGTTTTCTTGCTACCATACATTCCCTAAGACCATCTTGCTATGAGTATACTCAAGTTAGCTACATGGAGAGGCTGAGTGGAAAGAAAGTGGCTGGGTGGGCCCCCTAGCCATGCCAGGTATTCCAGCCAGCACCTGCAAGAACATTGTGGAGAAGAACGAAGGAATACCACGGACAGGGAGAACAGAGGCCCCAGGCAAGCCACCCTAGTCATCTCCAGATGTTTGAGCCACCCCAGTTGAGACACAGACATCGTGTAGAAAAGATAAGACTCTTTGCTATGTCCTACCTGAATTCATGACCCAGCAAATCATGAACAAAATGAAATAGTTGTTGTTTTATTCTATTAAGTTTTGAGATGAAATAAACATGTAATTATGTGCTACGTAATTGAAACAAATCTGCACTAATCTTATAATTCCTATGAATAAATAAAACAAAGATTGTGAATGTCCCTTTTCCCCATTGGCTAATTTGGTAATTTAAATTTAAAAACTTCGGAAAGTATACATCTTAATGTTACTCATCAAAGGGTGTCACTTGGTCTGTAATTCAAATGCTGCCTCTCTGTAACATTTCTATGTGGCCTGAAGCTGGAAGTTGCCCTCCCTTTCTCTTTTTCCCCATAACTCTTAACTATTTATACCATTCATCTGGCATTCCCTCTAAACTGCCCTGTGAGATGGGTAGAAGAGATTTTATTACAAAGGTTAAGGTACTAAGCTCTCTATTTTAGAAGATAAAACTTTTATATACAGTATTGTTCCTGCCCTCAAGGAACTCAGTGTCTTACAAGCTAGTCAGATGATTTGTATAAGGAAATATGTGACTGTGATACAAGAATGACAAAACTTTGTTGCATAAGGAAATTCAGAATATTATGAGGGCTTAAAGGGGAGTATCTATTTGCTAGAGGATAGAGATAAGTGTAAATATAGGGGATATAGCTGTGATAAAAATGGGGTTATAGAGGATTTTGGCCCGTTCATCTATGGATTCCTCAAACAGCTGTTAGAATTTCAAAATGTATAGAAGCTCAAGAATTGTTGAAAAATTATTGGATGGGTTTCCAATTTCTTTTTTTTTAATTTTTTATTATGTTATGTTAGTTGGGGTTCCAATTTCTGTGTACTATAATGTTAGAAAGGAATCATTTGGTTACCTCGACCCTAGGATAATAATTTGACAGTGGTGTTTTTAGGGTTTTGGTTTTTTGTGGCTTTTTTTGCTATCAATTTCTACGAGATGCAGAGTTTACATATGAAGCCCTTGTGACAGTTTTAGATAAAGTAACTCTAAAAGCATAAGTTATTAGATTAAAAAAAAAAGAGGATAGAGTTTACTGATATTTCTCATGTAGCAGTGTTTTTACCATGTACCTAGAGAAACAGGGTCAAATGGCTTCAACATGAAAATCCATGCAGCTTGTTCAAGATATTTTGACAGGTTCTGCATTTTCTCATGATGTTATAAATTGTAATGTTTATAACCATCAGGCAAATGAGAACAGAAGAGAGAGAAAGAAAATCTAATTCAGCATAGAGCTTTAAAAACAAAAGAATGGAATAAGGTCCTTTATGTCACTGAGATAAATTGTTACATCCTTTTGTGTTCTACATCATGGACTTTGAACACGTTCACAACTTGTATGTGTCATATGGGCATGAGCTATTTCTCATCCTCCTACTCAGACTTCCTTCCTAATAGCAAGTTGTTCCAAAATATCTTAGCAAGCCTTTGCTGATGCTTGAAGACAAACTTGATTCTGAAACCCTTTGCTCTTTGCAAAAGAAAGAAAAATAATCTTGTTTTATTTCTAGTGATAGAATATAAAGCAGTATCATAGATAATTTCAGCATTTTATAAGTGCTTAAATTAAATGCATGTAAAACACAATGGCCTATTCTTGATAAGATTTGAATTGTAAAATGGATTCTGCGTAGATAGGACACATTCCTCAAATTCTTGGTTTTCTTGATTGTTTTTACATCCTTTTTTATACAGTCTATTTGTATGTTTCTAGTTAAGCAAAACTATTGATAATTATGATGTCTTTGACACATTTTAGAGAAAAATCTCAATTAGTGTACTTAACATAAATGCATTTACTTAAATCATAGATCGGTTAAAAAAACTTCACCAACCCTGACCCCAGTTCAGATGAAATTTGGAAAGGCTGTGATAAAACTTCAACCCAGAAACTGAACATGGCTTATCCTGACCTTGCTTAGGCCTCAGAGAAATCATAACCCGATGCTGAAGCGCGGAGACAACGTCCCTACTAAGTCAGCCCTCACTGCCTACAGTTTAGTGTTAGACCCGTGTCTAGCTCAGAAACAGCCAAGGAGTAAAGGTTAGATAGAAGCCATAAACCACTCCCTCCATGCTGACTGATGGCCACATTCTACACTTTCAGTACTTAGGCTGGAATTTCCAATGCAAGGCCATCAGCTAGCTGGGAATAGCACACACTTTTGTGGTGTTCATAAAATATCTCTAACTCACAAAGAAATAGTCAGCAAGGGACAGGAAAGATAGTCATTCATATACACACATAAACATTCATGCTTTTCAAGACATTTACTTATTTACTTTTATGTTAGTAAATCAAAAAAAAGGTCGATGGAAATGTGACTGAAGATGAAGATCAATTGAGCAAGGTTCTGAAATTAGTGATAGTGTGCAAGTAAAGATGTGATACTGGAAAAGGTGAGAGCATCTCTTGCCTGTGGCAACAGAGAAGATCTGGATGAGTTAAAAACAAATTCTGATGTAGAGAGAGTAAAGTCTTCAACTTTACTTCAATAGCTCTGATCAGAAGCTAACTCTGATCTCAGTAAAAAAGTTATTCTGATTATAGAACAAAGGGAAGGTAGAGCGTGGCTTTGGGGCTTGAGGATGTTGGAGAGCACTGAAACATTAGAAATATTAGGATATTGGCAGTGTGACAAGGAGGATTCATACAATGTCAGATCAGAAGTTTTAGGAGCTACAGGCTCTGCTAAAGTGGATCCGGATACACAGATATATCATAAACAGAGTTAATTTTAGATTCGCAACAGACCCAGCAATGACCAGGAGCTTGAAAGTCAAGTTGGAGAAAATGGTCAGTGGAATTCCATTCAAGACTAGGGAGATAGAAATGCTGGCATGGTACAAGACAATAGGTAAGTATCTAAAGTAGAAAAGATTGAGGAATCCATTTTAAGATTTGGGGCATTTCATGATCAGAAAAACAAACAAACAATAAACTTTTATAGTTTATCATTTTTTCAGATTTTTTTTTCAGATTTTTTTCATCACTGGAGACTCAGCTCCTCTCTGATGTTAACTCTGTATTTGATCTCTATCAAATATGTAAGCCTCAAACTAGTCCTGACGGTCACCTCATCTTTGATCTACACCCAATCCCTGAGATTCAATTCTTGCCTCTATCTCATTCCTGACATATGACTGAGCCAACTTATAAATGACCACTACCTAAATCTGTGTCTCACTCCAAGGAAAGGGTAGATGTTAGGGACAGAGTGAGCTGCAGGGTTAGAGATTAGACATGATTATCAGTAATGAAATGATAGAGAAATGAAGTAAGGCATTAGGCTGAATTTAAAAAAGGGATGTAGGTTACCTGTTGTGCACATTAATTTTTATTAAAGAAATTTCTGGTAATACAGTAAATTCAATTTATTTTAGAAAAATGGAATGCATATAGACATTAAAATACCTACATATTAAAATAGTCAAGTAAATACGTATCTGGGAATCTAGCAAGAAAAAAAATGAAAATGATCAAATCGAAGGTAAAGTCAAGTTTCTATGAAAGGCGAAGTAATGGAAAAGTGTTTGATGGTATAGAAAAATGAATTCACAAGATTGGGAAAAGATGAGAGTAAAGGAGCAGTCAAGTTGACGTGTGTCTAAGGAATCATGTGTGACTTTGATAGGAATCCACATTATCACTGGGTAAAGCAGAGAATGTTTGACTTGACCTTTGGTGATCATTGGAAGTAAGGAACTGACAGATATTGGAGTTGGGGAATAAACTAGAAGGCCAAAGTAAAATAGAAAACAGGATATGTAGTCTTTTGTTGGCAGAATTTGTAGCTTTTAAAAACCACAGAGGCCTGACTGGGGACTAGGATGTTGGTGTGATCTTGTAAACTTGCTTCCTCTGCTTGGTTCTGTTGCTGATAACAGCTTCATGTTGGAAGAGCGGTTGTTGGAGGACAACCCCTCCACACATTTGACTCCTACATGCTGAGCTCTGATATGAAGACAGAGGATGTTAGGTGCAAGAGATCCTAGGCCACCTTGCTCCAGGAATTATGTTGAATGCATGAGCTATGTGAAATTAAATAACTTGGCAGTTTATTGGTGAAGTGAAGATTTGCAAACTATAGCATTATATCAAGTTGTAGAAATCAGGGCCTGAAATAGTCAAGACAGTATTGCACAACTGCTGACTCAGGAGGGCCTCAACTATTTCCTTCCACCAAACAGAAAAAGCAGCAACTAGTTTTCATCCTTAAACCAAAACATGCATTATAGGAATGCCTTCCTTACTGATCAGTCTACTCCTTTTGTTTTAGAACATTTCATGATGGTATAATTTAAAGAGCACTAGATAGGAAGGTAAGAGTGTTCGTGCCCTTAAGTTACCAAATTATCTGATCTTTTCGTATCATAGTGATGTCAGAAATGGGATGAGCCCTATAACTCTTTGAGGGTCAACATGATCATGTTTGCACGTTAGAAAGATCATTTTGACCCTAAGATGGAGGGTAGATTGGTAGAGGTTATGGACAGAACAGATTGGAAATAAATCAAGAAACTTGTTAAAATCTAGTGAGAACTGATGGTCTGTGAACAGACAGAGTATGTTTAGGGTGATTAAAGTTTGATGACTAATCAGATATGAAGCAAATGATGAAGTAGGGAGAGGAAGGTACCCAGGATGAAAGCAAGATCTCTGGTTTGGGTGGAGATGCCCGTTCTGAGATAAGGAACATAAGATGAGCATGTGTGAGAGGAAAGATCCAAATTCACTTTTAGGCATGTTGACTTCAGATATTCAATTTTAGACATGTTGGAGTTATGCAGCAAGCAGCAAGATAAGTAGTTCAATAGATAGATGATAGGTTGGTAGGTAGGTAAGTAGGTAGGTAGGTAGATAGACAGTATATATGATTGAATTGAATATATATTATTGAATGTATTCATTCTCTCTCTCTGTCTCTCTCTCTCTAGGAGCTCAGAGTATACACAATTGGTAAAGTTATGGGTCACCCAGAGAGAAAATAGAGAAAAAGCCCAGACAACATATTTTAATTTTAACTATTTGAAATTTTGAGGTATAGATGAACAAGGAACAGTAAACTAAGGACTATCTTAACATAAAACATCCTTTAAAAAATAAATTATTGTATGCAAGCAATTGGCATTTAATGGATTAGTTTCCTCACAGTTGTTTGGGCATTTAAATGTTTACTTACCAGAGAAAAAGGAGCAATGTATCCCTGTGCGTGTGTGCTTGTGAGGATGCAATAAAAAATGCTGTGTATTTATGTGTATATATGCTATGTGTTTAGGTATCCATAGCATTCTTGTGAATAAATACATACGAGGAAATAATAAAATTTGGTTCTTAAAGGCTAAGAGGAACGCTAGCTTTTGGGTGATGAGGAAGGAAATGTTTGTTACATGGGTCTGATTACTTTGCTTATAGTTCTGCTTCTAGTGCGGTGTAAAGTTAAAACCACCCAAAGAATTTCTATTCAATAATATAAAGGTTAGAAAGCATGCTTTTCCAGGGAAAGACCTTCTTGACAGCAAGTAACTTAAAAATTCAATTGTAAGTGTGTGTACACATGTACATTACCCACACACAGGCACACACAATTTTGTAACCGGTGGAAGGAAAAAAAAATTGAGTACAATGATCATAGTGAAACTCTTAAACCAAAAGGACTATAACCAAAAACTGAAATAAATGAATTATGATTAAATAATCAACTTGAAACTTGATAGTGTTTCTCCGGTGATAATATAGGTTTGGAAAAATTTGATTAATTTTGCATAAGCTTAATGTGTCAATTCTTTTTTTTTTAAGATCTTATTTATTCGAATATTTGAGAGAAAGAGAGGGAGACAGACAGCACAAGAGCTTGAGCAGCAGGGAGAGGGAGAGGGAGAAGCGGACTCCCTGCTGAGTGGGGAGCCCAATGTGGGGCTCGATCCCAGGACCTTGAGATCACGACCTGAACTAAAGGCAGACACTTAACCATCTGAGCCACCCAGGTGCCCCTGTGTCAATTCTTCAAAAACTGGATAACTTAGTATTGAAAATTGTATTGAAAAGAACTATCATTTCTCATTCTCTATGTTTATATCTATGGTTCTTATATATTCTTGACCTTTATAGTAAACTCACATCATCCTTTTCATAAGCTCAACCATTTAATGAATTTTATGCTTGAAGTTGCCTAAAAACTATTAAGAATTCTTCTGTAAAGAAATAGATGTTCCTAATGCCAACAAATTGACTATGTAATACAAGAATTTTGGGGTAGGGGTTCAAAAAATGACACTCATATTTGTCTCTTCCTTCTGAGTTTGTAACTACTTGAGAAATGACAAATGGAGCACAAAATATTAATTTTATTATTGATAATGTTTATCAGAGAGAATGACTTTTGATCTGTGACCAAATGAGTTAGCTAAATTAATTAATCATATTTGAATGGATAAGAACTATTGCCCCCAGAGATACAGACTGCTCTTAAGAGCATAACCATAGTGCAGAGAGTAGAAAAGAATGCATGTATCGGAGTGTGGCTCTGAAAAAGTACAAAGGTACATTCAATTATATTCAGCTTTTCTCTTAAACTCGTCGCTCAGGTAAGTCACTCCAGATTCATTGAATGGAGAAAAAGAAAGGAAGGAGAAATATTGCAAGTATCCTTCTCATACTTCTCCTTTCTGGCAAAGTGGAGCAGAAATTTGCTTTCCTCTATGAAAACGTGAGCAGTGTAAAATACATCCCTATTTCACAGGTAATAAGCAACAAGGACACATCTATTACTCTCTGTATACAAAGTCCCTTGTATTAAGCAGATGATAGAAATCGATGTAATGTCATGGAGAATCAGGTCAATTGTATACTTTCAAAGATATTCAACTGCAGTTTTTTTTTTCATTGTTCTAGCTCTTTTAAATTAGTTATTCTCATCTTGTTTTTTTAAGCTTCAGGTATTTTTATGTGTCTATTTGTCACTCTTATTTAAACCTTATAAAACTAGTAAGTATTTTAATGGACACTTAATCAAATTTCATTTTTCATAATCTATAATATTTAATGCACTTACGAAATGTTGCTTTTAACCTATCTGCCCCTGCTTTATTCTGTTTTAAAGGGTCACTACAGACAACTTTAAGTGCATTTTTAATTCAAAAATAATTGAAATATAACATTGTATTAGTTTAGGGTATACAAATTAATAATTTGATAATATATATTATATAACACAGTGACTTGATCTATATGATGTGTAATATATGTTAATTATATATTTATATATTTTTTATGAAATAAATGCCACAATAAGTTAACATCCATCACTACATAGTTATAATTTTTTTTTCTGTGATGAGAACTTTTAAGAACTTTAAGAACTTTTACTTTCCTAGCATCATTTGGAGATACAATATGTTATTAACTATTGTCACCCTGTTGTATATCATGTCCCTGAACTTATTTATCTTATAACTGGAAGCTTGTTCCTTTTGACCACCTTCACCCACTGTGCCCACCCCTTAACCCCCTGCCTCTGGCAACGATCATTCTGCTCTCTGTATATGAGTTTTTTTGTGTCGTTTTTGTTTTTGATTGCACATATAAGTGAGATCATACCATATTTGTCTATCTAAATTTCACATGGCGTAATGCCCTTGAGGTCCATTCACACTGTTGCAAATGGCAGGTATTCCTTCCTTTTTATGGCTGCATTTTATATATATAAATATATATGTATATAGAAATATATATATAATATATGCATATAAGCATATAAGTATACATATATACATAAATACATTTATATATTTATCCATTCATCTGTTGATGGACACTTAGGTTGTTACCATGTTTTGGCTATTGTAAATAGTGCTGCAATGAACATGGGGGTACAGGTATCTTTTTCAGTTAGTGATTTCATTTTCTTCAGATAAATACCTAGAAGTGGAACTGCTGTATCAAATGGTAGTCCTGTTTTTAAATTTTTGAGGAACCTCCATACTATTTTCCATAGACTGCACCAAATTTACATTCTCACCAACAGTGCATGAGGGTTCCCTTTTCTTAACATCCGTGCCAACGCTTTTTATTTCTTGTCTTTTTAATAACAGTTGTTCTAACAGGTGTGAGGTGATATCTCATTGTAGTTTTGATTTATATCTCCCTGATGACAAGTGACGTTAAGCACCTTTTCATGTACCTGTTGGCCATTTGTATAACCTTTGGAAATGTCTATTCAGATCATCTGCCCATTTTTAATTGGATTGCTTGGGGTTTTTTTCTGTTGAATTGTATGAATTCTTTCTATATTTTAGATATTAATCCCTTATCAGATACATGACTTGCAAATATTTTCTCCCATTCAGTGGGTCACCTTTTCGTTTTGTTGATGGTTGTTTGCCCTACAGAAGTTTTTTAGTTTGATCAAGCCCCACTTGTTTATTTTGCCTTTGTTGCCTTTGTTTTCGTTAAGTCCAAAAAAATAATTGCCAAGACGAGTGTTAAGGAGCTTACCGCATGTTTTCTTCTAAGAGTTTTAGGGTTTCTGGTCTTATGTTCACATCTTTAGTCCATTTCAAGTTGATTTTTGTATATGGTGTAAGATAGTGATCCAGTTTCTTTGTTTTGCATGTAGCTGTCCAGTTTTTCTGACACTATTTGTGGAAGAGACTATCCTTTCCTCATTGTATATTCTTGGTGCCTTTGTCAAATGTATTTTTGTAAGATATTTATCAAAGAGAGTTGACCCTTTGATTAATGATCACCAGAATGATAATTTTTTTGTAGGAATGAAAAATGGAAGTGTGATAAGAGGGTAGTACTTGAAAGGAAGAGACAAAAGAGTTTGGATAGAAACTTTCTTGTAAAAAAAAATCTATATATTTAAAGACATCTAAAAATAAGCAATGTAATCATATTTACTTCAGTTTCTAAAGATATTCTAATTAGTAAGTTAAAGGTAGAAATTGTACTATGTAAAACATCTAACAGCTCATTCCTCCTGTTAATGTTACTAGATTTAGTATTATACTATTACGTGGAACTTGAAACTCTACCCCAGAGGGGGAAAAATGCCATGAAAATCTTAGCTTTGTGATTGAATCGCACAATTAACATAAATTTATGATGCTAAAAAGGCAGTATTATTATGGATCAGTGAATTGGCCTTATTAACATTTCTATTTAAATTAAAAACTTTCATAAGATTGCTTTAGGTTTTTTATCACTACACTTTATATAGAAATTTGGAGGAACTGAGTGATGATCACAGATTTCATGAAAGACCTTCAGATTTCATGAAAGGAGATAACAACTGATCAGTTTTGTTTACAAGTGTATTCTTTATGCTGAACACACAATAAGAGTACAGTAAAGTTTTGTTGAATACATGAATAGATTAAGAAACTAGGGGTAGCTGACAATATAAAAAATAGCCTCATTTTTCTTAAAAGGCCTTGTTAATTTGTAATGGGGCTGAAAATTACTGATCTTTTCAAGAAAAAGGGAAACGTACACGTTTCTTTCTAATTGTATTGTGTCCAAGGAGGCCAAGTTTTTATGATGCATTTGAAAGCATTTTTTTTTCCTAAATGGTATAAATTTGGCTTTAACATATGAAATGGTGTCTTAAAAGTTCTCTCATTCCTTATTCTTAGAGGACATTTTAAATAGATTAAGGAGTGTGGTGATAACAATCATTAAGCATGGAATAAATGAACTGTTGACCCAGTTTTATGGGGAACCAGAGATATTTTCATGTGTATTTTAATTTGCTTAGATTGTCAGTGAACAATAAAGGAAAAAGAACAAGAAAGGTAATACTGTCTTCACCAGGCTCTGAGTTTGGGAACAGACAAAATAATTATTTAATATAACTTGAGGGATTTCCTACCTTTTAGGGTAGAAAAGATGTTGGAAGTGTGACCAGAATGACCCTGGGGTAATTTGCAATTTAAAGCATTTCAGAGAATGAGACAAATTATTTGACAAAATCATGAGAAATGAGATTCAAATCTGAGTTTATTTGCTTTTGAGCCATGCAGTTTTATGATGGGACTCAATATCTCTGTATCCCATATCATTTATAAAACGAGGATGAGAATAGTCCTATTTCATAAGGGCTATTGTGGGGATTAAGTAACTAAGTAAAATCATTTAAATAAAGGACTAGTACTATACCTGGGCATGGTAGATGTCCAGTAAGTATCAGCACCTCTTTTCCCTCAGAAATGTGGGGAAATTTTAGATGCTCCTACTAAAAACATGAAGCTAAGCAATCTTAAAAAAACTTTTATAATATTTAGCATCATTTAGTAAGATGTTAAACCAATCATATGAAAGTTTTTAATTTAAACAGAAATGTTAGTAAGGCCAAGGTACTGATTGATGACAATTCTACTTTTTTTAGCATCTACTGAGATGTGTTTGAAAAAAGTGAGAGATACAGAATTTCTTACAGACCTAATTTTCTTTAGCCAAGCCTCACTGTTAAGCGTTTGGTGTGGGCCGGATAAGGGAAAAACCATCACTGAAGATCTCTGCTGAGACACTCTGAGCACAGGGGCCAGATCTTTGTTCTAACAAGCTCCCCAGGTGATCACTATGTACACTAAGGTGTGACATGCACTGGTCTCAGAATAATAATTTTTCTGAGCCCTGAAGTAGCTCCTTTTTTTTGTTTTGTTTTGTTTTTTGTTTTTTATGATAGCTACTTAGTGGGTTGAGCTCAATCACTGAAAAGGCAGCATACTCTTCTCTCTCTTTTTCCTTAGGGCAAACGGTATAATTATAAATAACAGACCACTGGAAAGAGTTTTTTCAGTGCTTGGATGGATCATTGAGAACCTCATCTTATCTTTTTTCTCAACCTCCCAGAGTGGTCGCTTTGTGCAGCTGGGGAGGAAAGTATAGGGAGAACTGAGCTAAAGCTCAAAAATGATTTGTACCATAAACTACAGACTTAAACTAGGCTGGGTTTGAATCAAAATGAACTAGAGTTAAAGACAGAGTTGTTGAGATTAATATGAGCTGAGGCTTCTTGCCTTGTCTTCATTTCTAGCAAGAAGGAACCCTTCTTACATAATTGATGGATAGGCTTCATGACTTGCAGACTTCTATTTTTTAACTGTTGGTTTAGCTGTTACTCTTTTACCAATTCCTAGATCCATTCTCATGCCATTAATAATGCCAGAGAGCAGCTGTGTTAAAGCTGAGGCTGTCTCCCGAATTTACCAGCCTTTGAGGTCACCATCTATAAGTAGTTCAAAGGAATTCTGCTCCCTTCAAGGTCTGATGTTTCCTCCACCTGTTATACTCTTAGGGCAGTTCCCAACTTCATTTGCTAATATAATCCTTCTGCATTTATTTCTCTGGTTGTTCTTCTGTTTTTCCAATGACTATTGCCATTCTTTTTTCTTTGTAATATTCATCTAGCTTACCCTCTCTGATTAAAATGTCTTCCTAGGGGCACCTGGGTGGTTCAGTTGGTTAAGCGTCTGCCTTCAGCTCAGGTCATGATCTCGGGGTCCTGGGATTGAGCCCCGCGTCAGACTTCCTGCCTATCAGCGAGTCTGCATCTCTCCCTCTGTCCCCACACACCCCCGCCACTCATGCTCGCTCTCTCTCTCTCTCAAATACATAAATAAATAGCCCTAATCTTTTAAAAAAATTAAATAAAATGTCTTTCTAGAATCAGATCACACACTCCTAATTTTTATAATTCTCATCTAATGGCTCAACCAGTGAGCTGCTCCTGCCTTATAAAAATCAGCTTTGGAGGCTTCCCCTTGAGTATATCGGCAACTTCTCCAGCTGTTGTGGTGTATTTTGGCCTACAGATAAGTTCTCCGTTGTCAGTATTTTAAGATTTCCTAGTTATGTCCCTTATGAGGGAAGCCATAAAATAGAAAAAGAGAGCTAGAAACAATATGAACACACAAGAACAAACAAGTGAGTACTTTTGATGTTGCATCAAAAATGGTACCAATGCCCTGATCTGATGTTCATGAGTTTGATATCAATTTTGACATTTTGATGTTCTAAATCAAAGATATGGTTAAAGATCACAGTTACTATGGAGACCTCAAAAAGAATGCTGACCTTCAATGAGTTCTTTGTAGCATCAATGAAAGATACATGAAAAAGAGAGGCATGTAAGATGCCCAATATTTCATTGAGAATTTCTTTTTACTAAGAATCCGTGAGGTCCAGGTTTATACTCTTTTGTGCCTGATACAAATAGTTTCTTAATATTAAATGGAATTTAATACTAAAGAATTCCTAATATTATCACTTTTTTTTTCTATCCTAATTCTATCCCTTTCTTTGTCTGTTCCCCCAAGCATTCCAGGGTTTTATTATTTGCTTGTCAATTTGAACCAATTTGTAAAAGCAGTCAGTCAGTGATATCAGGGGCTAAGAAAAACTGAACTCATTCTCTTTGCTTAACCAGCCCAATTTAGGCTTTATAGCATTTTAAACGAGGGAGAAATGTTACTTGTTGGAAGTTGGGTTTCAAACAGGAGAGCACTGCCGTTGGCTATTGCCTCTTGCAAACTACGAATGCTTATCTTAGAAGAGAGACACATCAGTTAAGGACAGAAACTCAAAATGATCAATGAAAAGCTGAGGGAGTAAGTGGTACAATCTGCAAGCAAAGTTCTAGCACTCTGCCCATTCAGAAACTGATGTTTCCGATTCATTCATCTTACCGTGATGAGGACTTCCACTTTAATACATACATTCTTTGAGGAGAAGGCTGGTTCCACCAAACCATTAAACTTTCAGGAAAAAAATCTTCCTACAGAAATATGCCTGCGATCTTTTGCGCTTTCCTCCCCACTATGCAGATAGGTTTTGATGAATATATACAACACACACACACACACACACACACACACACACGCACATTTGTTTTATATTGATGCATAACAAATTACTACAAACATAGCACCTTAAATAACATAGTGCATATTATCATCTCACAGTTCCTGTGGGACAGGATTCTGGGTGTGGCTTAGTTTGCTTTTCTTCTCTGACTCTCATGTGGCTTCAACCCACATGTCACCTGGGCTGGGTTCTCATCTGGAAGGTCATTTGGGGAGGAGTCTACTTCCAAGATGGTTCAGGTTTGGACAGAATCCACTTAGTTGTGGCTGTATGACCAAGGCCTGTAGGTTCTGCAGGCTGTCTGCACTTCCTTGCCACCTGGGCCTCTCCATAGGTGGCTCACACTGGCAGTTTGCTTCTTTAAGGCAGACAGGAGAGTGAGAGTGGAGCATTTCAGAATTCCCTAGGCTCTACTGTTAAAAAAAAAAAAAAAAGAAAAAAAGAAAGAAAGAAACTTATTTAGAGATGATCGTGTGCCAGCAGGCCACATCAAGGGGGAAGAGCTTTACGTGGGCTTTTCTTGCAGCCAGTCTAAATTCAGGGATTGTAAAGACTCCCTGCTGTACATTTCTCTGCATATTCTGGGACTCAAAGAAGGACTTGCATAATTTATTGTATGTAAATTTCAGTTCAAGAGCTTATACTTATTCATCCTTTACTTCCTGAGAGCTCCCTGGGATTTCCAACTTGCGACATATATTAAGGTATATACCAGCTCCCTTCTATTCTCCTTCACTACTCAACCTCCACCCTCACCCCCAGGTAATTTCATTCATTTCAGGGGCCTCAGAGCCAATCTGATATGCCAGTGATTCCCAGAACTATCTATGTAAAGGCCAAACTTCTCTTTCCATATTCAGTCCTACATCATAATTAACCTCCAACATTTTACTAAGATGTAATACAGGTAACTGAATCTAAACAGTTCAAACCTTAATTCATCACCATTCTTCCCCCCACTTGCTCACACCCCACTCACCTGATCCGCTTCATCATTGAAAGCAACACATCCACTCAGTGGCTCAATTCACCAGCATAGCACTCCTTTGCTCTGTCCTCTTCCTTACCATTTACAAATTAACAAATACTGGCAATTCAACTTCAGCTTCATTTAAAATTTTAATAATGAATGTTGTTTATTTGTAGCACAGATATATAAAGCATAATCATAAAATTAAACCCATAAACCCATCACTCAATTTTAAAAAGTCACTGTTACTTTCTGTTGAATTTCACTTTGTGTTTCTCTGTACAGCATCCCAGTTCTTCCTCCCCCAGAGTTAATTACTATTCTAAATTTTGTGTTAATCATTATCTTGCTCTTCTTTATATGTATCCCCCAACAACACATTTAGCATTGCCTGGTTTTGAACTCTATAAAAATGGTATTCTAATGTAAGCTTTCTTCAACAATTTGCTTTTTCCACGCAATGCTGTCTTGAGATTTATCCATCTTTTTGCACGTAGAGGTAGTTAACTTGAAATCTGTGTGGTACAACAGTATAACATTTTGTAAATATATAACATTATACATTTACTTACAGGTGGTCATTTGTGTTTTAATTTTTCTTTTATTATTACAATGCTACTATGAAATTGTACATATCCTCAAGTCACATGATATGAAGGAGAGCCTTAATTTATGGACTGTAGCACATGCATAGTTCCAACTCTACAAGTTGATGCTAAGTTATTTTCCAGTGTATAGATTAAAAATTTAAACTCCCTCTTGCAGTGTTTGAGAGTACTTGTTGCTCCATATCCTGACCAACATTTGATTTTTCAAGACATTTATTTTTGTCAGTATGGTGGGTGTGATGTGAATTTTCTGAAATGTAATGTAGGTGGATATACTTTTATTTATTGTTGGCCACTTGTTTTCTGTGAAATATATGTGTATATATTTTTGTCCATTTTTCTATTAGGTTATCATTTCTTAGTGAATATTATAGACATTATTTTCCAGTTATGAGTATGCAAATTTTATTCTCCCAACTGGTGGCTTTTTCTTATTTATTTGTAATCAACAGAATAGCTCTTCTGATCAATAGTTCGTATTTTTAATGTAAATTAGGTAATTCTAATTTTTTTATATTAAGTGATTTTGTGTCTCATTTAAGAAATCCATTTACACTGCCAAAGTCATAGAGATATCCTTCAGTTTCTTGTAAAAATTTAAAATTTTTCTGGGACACCTGGGTGGCTCAGTTGGTTAAGCACGTACCTTCAGCTCAGGTTATGATCCGAGAGTCCTGGGATCAAATCCCACATTGGGCTCCTTGCTCAGCGGGGTGTCTGCTTCTCCCTCTGCCTGCCACACCCCGGCTTGTGTGCTCTCTCTCTCTCTTTCGCACACACACACAAAGAAATAAAATCTTTTTAAAAATTTTAAATATTTCTTCAATATTTAAGATTTTAAACCATCTGAGATTGATTTTTGTGTATGCTGTGATACAAGAGAGTTTCTTCCTTCCTTCCCTCCTTCCTTCCTAAAAGAGTTTCTTCCTTCCTTCCTTCCTCCTTCCCTCCTTCCTTTTCTTTTTTCTTTTCTTTTTTTCTTTTTCCTTTTTCTTTTCTTTTCTTTCATTCTTTCTTTCTTCTTACAATTAGAAACTGATGATTCAGTTACCATTGATTGCACAATGTGTCAGTTTCCCCATTTTGGATCATGTTTTTATACATTGGTGGGTCTACTTTGTGGCTGTCTTTTGTTGGTATATTTTCTATCCTTATGCCAAAATCACACTGTTAAATCTGTGGCTTCATCATAAGTCTGGGTGTCCAATAGAGCAAGTCCACTTTGCTTTGCTTCAAGAGTGTCCTGAATATGTTTTTCTCTTCCCTTTACATTTTTTTAAAATTGCCATAGCCTATGAAAAATCCTGTTGAATTTGTGTTGAAAGTATCAGTATGTTTGCAGAGAATTGACATTTTCACAATATTGAATAAACATATTCTTGAACATGGTATACTTATTATATATAATAAGTTGCTATACTTTCATTCTAATAATTGGTTTTTTGAGTTTTTCATATAGATTTATGTCATCTATTTATGACAGTATTGTTTCTTCTTTTCTAACACCTAAAACTTATTTATTTTTCTTGTGTTACAGAGAGCTTCAGGACATCTAGTATAAGGTAAGTGGAAGCAGTAATAATTTACCTCTATCTTATCATTTTTTTTTCCTTACAGTTCAACTTTTGGCTTTGTTAACAGTCACTTCATTTTCTATTTCATTAATTTCTGATTCTAACCTTATTATATCCTTACTCCTACTTTATGTGCTTTTCAGTTTTTTATGCTTTTGCTAACTTCTGAAGTTGAATACAGCTTTTTAAATTCCGAGATCAATATTAAAGGGTATAGATTTCCTTTTGAGAATTTTTTTGGTTGCATCCCACAAGATTTGAAATTTTCCTTATTATTGATCAGGTCTATATATTTTCTAATTTCTGTTAGGAAATTTGCTTTGACCCATGAGTTGCTTATGCAATGTATGATTTAAAAATTTTTAATATATTTTTGGTTTTGTTGATTTCTAAACATACTAAATTTTAGCAATTTAGACATTAATTTAGTATTAAGCAATTCTGATCAGTGTGTATGGACTCTGAATTTTTCAAGACTTCCTGAAACAACATGTTCAATATGTGCTTGAAATGAGTAAGTTTACAACAGAAGGTGGGTGTACAGTTCTTTACATGTCCTTTACACGTATGTGTTATTTATTCATTAATTTAGTATTAAGCAATTCTGATCAGTGTGTATGGACTCTGAATTTTTCAAGACTTCCTGAAACAACATGTTCAATATGTGCTTGAAATGAGTAAGTTTACAACAGAAGGTGGGTGTACAGTTCTTTACATGTCCTTTACACGTATGTGTTATTTATTAAACAAAACCTAGTATATTAGTGTCATTAAAATCTTTTTTATCCTTACTGATTATTTCATCTTGATTCAGTAGTTGTAAACTGTGTTGAAATATCTCATTTTGATGTCAAATTTTCACTTCATGTATTTTTTTTTAAAGATTTTATTTATTTATTCNTATTCGACAGAGATAGAGACAGCCAGGGAGAGAGGGAACACAAGCAGGGGGAGTGGGAGAGGAAGAAGCAGGCTCATAGCGGAAGAGCCTGATGTGTGGCTTGATCCCACAACGCCGGGATCACGCCCTGAGCCGATGGCAGATGCTTAACCGCTGTGCCACCCAGGCANGAGAGGAAGAAGCAGGCTCATAGCGGAAGAGCCTGATGTGGGGCTTGATCCCACAACGCCGGGATCACGCCCTGAGCCGATGGCAGATGCTTAACCGCTGTGCCACCCAGGCGCCCCCCACTTCATGTATTTTAAAGCTATATTATTAGGTGTTGGGAAGTTTAAAATTATTGCATCTTCCTGATGAATTGAAACATATATCATTCTATTATTACCTTTTTCATTTCTAGCAATGGGATTTTTGCCTTAAGACTACTTGTATGATATTAATATTACACAATATTATTTTGTAGATTATCCTTTTTCTTGAAGTAGCTCTTTATGAATCCAGGATCCGTGTGAGGTTAGTAAGGAGTCAATATAGAGGAAGGCTTTTGTCTTTTGTCCCCCATATATGCCGGCCATTAATATCTAAGCTCTAGGCTACCCAAAATCAGTAGACACAACCGGGGTAGCAGTAAACCTTCACTGCTTACTGACTTCACTGGATTCATGTCCATGCTGCATGTCTGGTCCCAGAGCATTTGCATTTCCTTTCCTACTTGAATACTAATTTATTTATTAAAGAAAGCATGTAGATAAACTGTATGCCTACGGAAACACGCACACAATTATTAAGGTTTATCAAGGAAGAGTTTTAGTCCACATCTGTCATAGCGCCAGAAATGGATGTCCCTCATTTTCAGCATCTTTTAAATGCATCCAGTTCCCACCATCTATACTGCCACTAACCTTATTCAGGTCCTCACTTGTTTTTCTGCCTTTTTTCCCCCCTTCCAACCACTTCTCCTTCACCCTGAGTATCCTTTCTGAAACAGATGTGTCAATGTCACTCCCTCTTGTTCTTAGCATTAAGGACTAGATTATTTAATATGTCCCAAATGATCTTGTTGACTTAAACTACTCATTTCTCCTTATTCCCTCCTCACCTAACTCCAAAATATCTGATTCTGCTACAAAAATTACCATCTACCTTTGTGGAGGGTTTTTTTGCTTTGTAAACATTAGCTTAGCTTATCCCTGCAAGGATCTTATTGAAGTACTGTTATCCCCATTTTACAGGGAGAAATAGAAATGGTAAGTGACTTACCCAAAGTCACACAGCTGTTAATTGAAGGAATTGAGATTTCATCCTATGTCTGCCTGACTTCAAAGATGCTTATGTGAATTTATGACCTCCTATAGTTCCTTTCTCATTTCTGGGCCATTGTTCCTCTTCCTAGAAGACAGCTTGTCCTTCCCTCTCCATCATGCCTTTTTCATCCTTCAGGTCTTCCTTGATTAAGTGCCCTTTTTATTGTGCCTTTTTACTTTGTCATAGTATCTCAGTTTCTTTCCTCTTCTGCATTTCCCTTCAGACTATATGACAGCAGAGACCAAATCTACCTTCTTTTCAGTAGCATCTTTAGGACTGTGACACATACTTTCTAAAAAATCTCTCATATGCTGGTTCCAAAAACCCTGATGTAATTTAGGAAAAGGGATTTTATGATAAAGCATGGAGACTTTTTTTTTTTTTTACGAGTAGTTCCCAGGTCAAAGAGAGTACTATTTTTATTAGCTGTTTTTAGTGTGACGCTGCCTCCCCTGCTTGAGATTTTATAAATATAAAAGTGGGAGCTACATATTAAGAATCCATACAGTGTATGAGCCCATACAGTGATTGTTTAATTGCATGTCAGGCAAAATTTCCAGCATTTCTGATATTATGAAAGAAATGTGAATTCCATAAAATGAAAATCTAAGCATTATATTCAATATTCTGTATTCTTTTTCTGTTACACTATTGCTTGAATAAGAATTCAGAAAAATGTGGTTAATACATTCTTGGCAGTTTTATGAGAAAAACATGTATTTTCATTAGAAAAAAGTACAAATATTTGTAAATCTCTTTTAGGCATTAATACTTGATTTGCCTTTTATTGTGAAATTTTTGTCATACTATGCATTTCTTTCCATGTGAACTATGGAATACTAGATGGAATTTGCCTTTAGAATTTAAGAAACTCTTTTCTTAAATACAACCAGTTAAACTGGTACAACCAACTGGTAATTTTTTTTTTACTTACATTGTTTGTCTTTTTAGTGAAGTTAAGGATATATATTTTTTCATACCCACCAATTCACTTCTAATTATATACCATAAAAAGGCATGATTAGATATATTAATATACGTATGCACAAATGCCATAGCATCTTTATTCATAATACCCAAAAACTGTAAGCAATCAAAATGTGGATTAGCAATAAATGGAAAAATAAAATAACACATATTCATACAACGGATTGTTAACAGCAATTCAAATGAATGAAAGATAGATACACCTAAGAGAGAAATCTTAAAAACTAACACTGGATGAAAGAGGTCAGAAGTCACACCAAATAAATATATAATTATGATTCCATTTATATAAAGTTCACAACAGGCAAGACTGAATTATATTATTTATGATACATTTTCAGGTGATAAAACTACAAAGAAAAGCAAGGAAAAGATTGCCATAAACATCCAGACAGAGTGGGAAGGAAGGTGTTGCAGTTGGGTAGACTATTGGGAAACTTCTATTTTGTAACCTGGTGGTGATTACAGATATATTTGATTTATTGTAATTCATTAAATTATGCACTTAGGTTTTCTATTCTATTCTTTTTATCTGCGTATTTCACAATAGAAGGATGACACCACAGTAAAATTTAGGTCCAGTTTGCTCTAGGTCCAGAGAATTACTTAAAGTTGAAATGGACTTACCAGTTTCTATCAACATTTTAGTCCATACTCACTGATCAGGAAGGAAATGACTTTATTGGGGAAAAAGAAGATAAAGTTTGTTTTGTCTAAAGGAGAACCCACTTTCTTCATTAGCAACTGTATAAAATGCTAGTTTTCCATTTATGGTGATAGGCAGGTTGAGCTAGTAAAAAAAAAAAAAAGGTCAGTTTTGCAAACTAAGGCTATAGAGTAGAGCTTTGTTTTTATACAAAGTTAGTTTGGCTAATCATTGTAATGCCTGATATTCCTTTAATATTATGTTTTAAGGAAATCTGTATTTCCATCAGACATAAATAGGAAAAGTCTTGACATCCTCAGTTCATCAGCCATTCAGAATATAGAAAAGTTATAGGAGAGTCATAATAGTATGTGAGTTATTTGGTGACAATCCTGTACTGCTTCTTACTTTTCTGCAGGATTGAAAAACAAACCTACTAATTTATTAAAGAAGGATTAATTGGCCAGCAACTCTTTTGTGGTTCACAGTGCTTAGAGCTAATAATATGAACATAAAAAGGGAAGGCTTTTTGTCTTTAACTTGCTTAAAGTATTTCTTATCACTTAGGCTTTTGAAATTTAGTATTTTAGCTGTGGTTCATTCAACTGTTACAATTTAAAGAAGTATATTGTTGGGTCCATTTAATTTTAATTGTTTCCTTTATCTCTCTGGATTATAACTTTCATACTCAATAATAAATGTCTTAAATGACTAGGTCACTTGATTTACCTTAGTCTGAACGAGAAGAATGTTTTTTAGAAAAAAAAAGTTCATGGATTTGAGAAATATTTAGGAAGTTTGTCTGGAAGGAGGAGGGAAGGAGATTATACATTCAGTTTTGGACATGTAATCCCATATAGTTGTGGGACATTCAAGCAGAGAAGTTGAGTAGTTAAATATGTAGGATTGACTGAAGCTCATCAAAAAGATAATAGTTGAGGACTTATTCCTTGGATTAGATTCTTTCACATGGAGGTGGTAAGTGAAGCTACAAGCATATAGATAGCAATTAAAGCTATAAATTATATTCTTCAGGTAGAAGGAGTATAGTGATAAGAGCCAAGGGTTTAAGAGATAGCCCTGAAGACACTAACATTTAGGAAAATGGCAGTGAAAGAAGAGTCTACAAAGAAAATGACAGAGTGTTGTATTACTGAACCAAAAAAAAATTGTGTTCAAAGAGGAGGAATTAGGAATATCAAGTTTTACAAGTAAAATAAGGTAAGAACAGATTTAGAAATAAGACATCATTGTTGACCTTAACAAGAACAGTTTCAGGAAATTCTTGGGGGTGGTTTCCAGATTGCAGTGGGTTAAGGAATGCTTAGAAAGTGAGGCAAGGGTAAAACAGTGACTCTAGGCCACTTTTTCAAAAAGTTTGTCTATAAAAGGAAGAGATAGGACAGTATTTAAAAAGTGACTTGAGGATGAGGATAGTGGTTTATTTTTAAAATTGGAGAGACTTAAGAATATTGAAACAATATTATTTGAGAAAATCCAGTTAAAAATATAAGAATCTAAAAAAGGGAAGAAATACAGGATTTTTGAGCTACTATGACCCTTAAAAACCCAAGACGGGTGTGTGGGGGGCAGGGAGAGGGAGAAGGATTGGCCTCTCATGTATGAGGAATAACACCTTTACACCTGGGATGGAAGAGTTAGAAGCAGTGGGTACTGATGTTCATTTGCTTGATTATGGCTTCTGTTTTCTTTGTGGAGAGATATTAAGCTGAAGGTAGAAAGGTGGCCAGCATAAAGGAGAATAGAGACAATAACTCTCTCTTGAATAATGGGAAAGAGAGACAGAACAAGGAAGAATTGATCTAATTTGAGGATTTTCCACAAAGATGGTGATAGAGAAAGAAAATCTGGGAAGGACTCTGAGGTGAAAAAAGAGATTGAAGTACTAGACCAGGGAGTCTAAATCAGTCGGGAATTAGATCAGGGCTAATGGACTTTTCAGAATTAAGGGACTAAAGGTCTTGATCAGTTTGGATAATGGAGACGACTGAATGAAGCCTGGAAGGCTAAGAAATTGTTGCCAGAGAGAGAAATTTAAAATTTTAGAGATGGATTAGTTCTAGGAATAACAAATTTCAAGTTTCTACATGGGAACGGATAGCCAAAAATGGAAAATGAACATTCAGCCATATTTGCCTGTGCAACCCTTCATCGTATTGGTTTTACACATCTTTATCTGCAAGTATTTGTTGGTCTCTTTTGCCTTTCCGTACAATATCCAGTTATTTCCTTATCTCTCTAGTCAGAATCTACCCACCCTTCACAAGTCAAGGCCAACGTCATTCAAACCTTTCCTCATTACCTCAGTTCCTGGGATTACTTGCTGTTATAAATGTGTAATATTCAATGTGTTTCCCTCAGTGGCCTAAATGAGTTACTAGCGTGTGCCACAAGCTGCATTTCCCACTCTCCCTGTCATACGTGTGCCTGTCTGGGAAGCCTGTCACCTTTTCCTTCTCTGTCTAGCTTCATCAGCTTTCTAAGTTAGGTGCCCTCTCTGTTCTCCTCGTTCCATATGCACACATCTATTTCAGCACTTACTACATTATGCTCACATTAAACTTTTTATATCTTATTCCTTAGAAGCCTGCACACTTACTCAAACTGGTTTTTAATTATATTTATCCCAGTGCCAAATACTATGCCTGGTACAAAACAGATGTTCAATATATGTTTATGGAGGTGAGCTGAAGAAAAACCTTGTTTAGTCACTCAGTGGCTTTGTGACCCAGATAATCTACTTCCCCAGCCCCTGTCTTCTCTGAAAAGTGCAAGGACATTTCACAGGGTTGAGAAGTTAGGGGAGATACGTAATGGAGAGGAAGCCTCCAGTCTGCTACCTAGCAGTATAGAAGACTGTTGTGATGTTTTTCACCTTAAGTTTAGTCTACTTTGTGTCACCTTGTGTTTTTTAACTGATATTTAATATATGTATTGCTATTTGACATTTTTATAAGAATGTCTTAACTCATCAATTAGATAATTAGTTTCTTGAGGATAGGGATCATATAGTATATAAGTTGTGTATTTTATATTAACTAGCATATATTATGAATATGAATACTTATAAACAATGAATATTGAACATTACCAAACAATTGAACCACTTTCATAGATTCTGTCTGACGGCCTAGCTCTGAGATGGATGAGGCAGGATGATTAAATTTTTTCCCTTTAAGGACTGACAGAGTTGCATATATCTGTATTCAGTGACACAATTAAACCGTAACTAACCATTAACTGAATGGGGATTGAAAGCATGAATTGAAATTTGTATACTATAAGCAGAATGTTTTTTCATTCAGTGACTACAAGCCAAATTGCATATAGTCTAGTCTGTATCATTTGTGGTTCAGGAAAATTTTAATCCAGGCTACTCACCACACAGGCAGACAAGAACAGCTATAAGAATTGAATGACATAAGATATGCAGATGCTTATGTAACACCTGAATCATTAAATCTCTTTTCTTCAAGTTCATAGGAATGTTCTGGCATTATACAGACATAGCATTCAGCTGCACATTATGCTGAAAATGAAAATAAACAAAAGCCTTGATATAGATGACATACATCAAACAGTGCTGTTTTTCCTCATATAAATGTATATAATTTTCATTAAAAATTGTTTTCTCAGCTCTTTAATGATTTCTTGGTGAAGATAGCAAAGCCTGTTTCTTAACTGTATAGTAGAAAGATTTATAAATACCTTATTATACGGAAAGAAACTGAAGCAAGAAAAGAATGTCACAGAATAACTTAACAGTAAATGTATAGAAATATACTTGTTCCTCAGTTCTAATGATTCAGAAAGAAGGCAGGTGCAACCCTAACCCATTAAGTCCGTTCCTTTATTCTGGCAAATTTATACGGTTCTGATCAGGAAGTTTTGAATAATATGCATGTCACAACCTCAGAGTGGAGAGCTGATTTGACTTGTCTATTTGTTTGTACATATTTTGAATTTTTTAAAATGACACAATACAACTTGAAAAAGAAACATTTGATTGCAGGAGTTCATATGTACTCTTTAGATGTTTTCATAAACCTTCTTCATCTATATTTTCGGCAATTTTTCTTGGACGTCTAACAAATACTGAAATCAGTTTGCCTCTCCACTTACCCTTTCATAACGTTCGTGACACAAGCCTGTGTAATTTGACACCTTGGAACTTTAAACAGACTCAGAATCTTTTGGACCTTCTAGCCATCATCAATTCACATAGTGTGCAGTAAATCCAGCTCAAAATAAACAACACAGATGGAATCGAAGCTTATAGTACAATGTCAGCAGTATCCACAGATTGACAGAGCTAGTTAGGCTGCCAGATGCACAGAATGTTGTTCTATCTACTTGTTCTTTATAACTGGACTTGATGGAGTACATCAGTGTCAAACTCCTTGCTGGTTTCCACACGCACACGCACAGAAACGCACCCGCATACACACGCACATTCCTGCGCTCTATATCAACGGCACCATCTGCTCTCAGCTTTACATGTGGTAGCTAACTAACTATCCTACTGTGCCTGGGTCTCACCGACTGCTTTCCCTGGAAACAAATGACAACAGTTTTTATCTTGTGCCCTCCTTGGCATTATAAAATAAGGCTCTTAACATTTCCATACGCATATATTTTACATGCATTTTTTAAAATTCTGTTCTCCGTTTTATTTACTGATTCCCTAGAGAATGGCAATATCTCTTTTTATATCTCCCCTAAATTGAGATTTGCCTATGGAAGTTCACATACTGAGACTGTTGCTTCTAAGATTTACATAAAAGCAATGTATGTAAAAGCCATGGGCCCTGGGATCATTTTGTTCTCTCTGCACTATTTTGTAGGGCGCCGCATACTACTTGTAAAATGGGGGCATAAAAATGTGGGGATTCAGAAACATTCATTTCTTTCCACTATCCTTCTATAAAATTACACTGGCAATAATGACCATGCTGGGAATGTTAAGATGAGGGAGTTGTACAAACATGAAATATTTTCATACACAAGTATCTTGCCTCCAGCAGAAAGCTCATGTGTTATTCTGTTACCAAATGTAGAATTTTTGCCTTGACCTCTTTGCCATCTCATGTGAAATCTAGATGGGTAGTAAGGTATAAGAAGAGATAATCACTTTTTTTTTTTTACTGACAAAATTCAATTGTAATGTCTTTTCAAAGCAATACATCCATATTAACTGGAAGTAGGAAATGTTCTAAGAAGGATGTATGGAATGAAATAACAGAAAGATAACCCAGGTTTTGGCCATAGCAAATATCTTTTCCTGACCCATTTCCACGTCTGACACCTGTCTTTATGACAATCTTTCCAGAACATCTACGGAAATTATACCTACCTTCTGGTAACTAGGTAACATAATCTCCTGGAGGCTAGCTAATTGCAGCCCACGATAACCTCACATACAGTAACTGTTAAATTTTTCATTTCTTTCAAATTATTATGGATCAGTGGAGAGGGTATTGATTTGATTCATTAACGGATTCCCAGTCTGTTCCAAGGTTAATGATTACATGTATCTCAATTACATCCTTAACAGGTTACACTGTATGATTTGTTTTAACTGCTTTGTACATTGTGTATCTTCCTCAGCTGAAAGGCTTCTTACACTTCATGATTTAACAAATCTTTCTCCTCTGCTTCCTAAAACAATGAACCTGCTTTGAGGGAACATATCAAGGCAGGACAGAAATACATGATAAAAGCTTTTGCAGAATCCCCCAAGAACCATAACATAACAGCTTATTTTAGTCACATAATAGTCTGAAATTCATTCATGTTTAAGATGTTTATAAGTAGTATGGAACAGAGGAGTCGATCCTTTCCCTTGGTATTTTATATCATCTTTCGTATATAGGAGGCACTTTTCTTTAACTTTGATCTTTTGAATATACCCATAATGCAATATATCTTTAAAAAGCAGAAGCAAAATACATATTTTTAAAGTCACCTGTAATCCTTCCAGCAGAATCCAGACACATTGTAACTGCTCTGAAGAACCAAAAAACATTTTAAAATTTAAAATATAATATTCATGTGATACTGTTTAGAATGGCAGTAAGTCAAATGACTTGTAGGTATACTTTGCACATTGGCCATGAATAGGGAGGAGTAGAGAAGGACCCACTGCAGGGAATCTAGGGCAAAGAACACATCTACCAATTAGAGGACAACAGTGATTTTGACAAGAGTGAAGACAATTATTTATTCCAGTCTCTCTATTTCCTTTTTATCTCTTTGCCACTGCCTCCAACCCTACTTGCCTCTGTGTACTTAAGCCAAGCAAACTTCTCTGTCGTGAACTAGAATTTTTGAATCTAGGGACAGTCTAATCTTGCTTACTTTTGATGCGAAAGCCCTGTTTCTTACACAGAGTACTGTGAAGTCCATAGTGGGAATTACATTTTAAAGAATCTTAGTACTTTTACTATCCACTTGTATTCTGAAAACGCAAAACACCAGACTCCCCTCCTTTCTGGAACCCCCAAGATTCTGATAGAGTTTGGGGACTCAGAAGCCAAATGGGAATCATCAGGAGGAGAGACTTCAGTTACACAATCCATTAAATAAAACAATAGAGCCTGCAGCTGAGCTATTAAAAAGAGTAGAGCAATTTTTATTTCAATGGCTACATTTTATTTCCTCTTCTGAGTGACTGTTAACAAAGGGCCGCTGAAAGGACTGGATAAAAAGCAGGCGTCAGATGCAGGATCCATGAGTTAAACAACATTATTAGATACAATTTCATAAAATCTAGTTGCTTTTTTGCTACTAGAAATCATGTCCTTTTGTCAACTTGTGGTCACATCAGCACTTCTCTGATATAATTTGCTCCAGCTGCAGAGCATAGCTGGCCTGCAAATCAAGAACCAGAATGAGGACAGGCAGGAATAACTCAATGGCTTGGATAATGTGCAAATCACTACACTTCTCGCTATTAGTCTACTTTTTTTTTTCAGAATATTTGGAAGAGGAAAAATTTATCGTTAGCAAAGCAGCCAATCAGCCACCCTCTTAAGAACTGGTTTGTCTGGTTATCTTCTGAAACCTAACCCTCTTTGCAGTGATGCTCTGTAATCATGATATTACGAATTTAAGAAAAAAAAAAAACCAACAACAACACTAAACTTCCTTTGTTTACCATAAACTGGCAGTCTGAACACCTATTTCAAACAGCTCCTGGTTTTGTTCACCTCCCCTAAAAAATGTTCCTTAGATTTAAAAATCTTCCTGGGTACTTCTGTTCATATTTTTTACATTTTAAGTGCTTCTATCTGGCCTGGAATGTACAGGTTAACAAAATAATACACATCATTTGAATGTCAGCAAACTGCTATAAATGCCTCAATTCAAGACGCAAAAAGATCCAGTTAAAAATGAAAGGAAATACTGCTTATTGATTTAGACATGAGTAAAAATGGTAGAAGTTTAACTAGTCATTCAGCATTGAACTTCATACAGCTCTATCTGCTTGCTTAGAAACTCTATTGATTTTCACTGAAATCAATTAGAATTGGATCCCAACCATTTCAAATTCAGCTATAATTGAATACTCAACAATCACTCATGTATAAAAAAAAAACAGTTTCTAAATAAAAGCAAAGTCCAAGTATTCTTGCGTATCTGAGGAAATCATTATATATGGTGAGCAAGTAAGAACAAACAAAAGCATATACAGCTGGAACAGCTGAATCAGTGTCCCTAATAACAAGAGCAGCTTATCAAGTGTGCAACGGCAGCACTAGCCTGTTGTTCACCAGTGCAAGTGAGCTGATACTCTCTTTTCATGGCATGGCCACCTTCCAGGGCCAGGTGCAATCATAACTGCAAACCCATTATGTAACCTGTCACCTTCTCAAATTCATGTTGCAGCAAGAACCTGCATCCAAAGCTAAGGTTGGAAGATCCCTTTTTCTTTGTAAACTGACCTGGGAAATTTTATGACTCCAGAACATGCTTTTAAACACCATTGTTTTAGGACAAAGAGAAGTCGTATGCCACATACCGATGGCATGGAGTCTGTTTTCCTTTTGGCAAAATTAGGCAGTGAGATGGGGGTCAGTCCCATCCTTTTTTCTGTTCTTCTTTCCCAGCACGTTGCAGCGGTGAATCTGTCAAAACCCAGAGCTCTATTTACTTCTTAGATTAGAATGGAAACCATAATATTTTCTGAAATATGTGTGGGTGTTTTCCTCCTATCCTGAAAATTGTGGAAGTCTGCCCCACCTAGATGCAGGTCAGTGAAGTTCATAGGCTCTAGTCTATAGGAGTAAATTTTAATTTCTGATTAGAGTCAGTGAAAGCTGATCCTCTGCATTTTTCAGATGTATGTTACCCACACTTTTATTATTGCTCACCTCTGGGAGGGTGGCAAAATTATGGCTTATTTAAAATGGAATCCTCTTTTATTATGACATTGACTAGCAAACACGCACTGTTTCACTATTCCATCAAGTGATTCTATTCAAATAAATGAGAAACAAAGTGAATGACTTTTTACCCCTTTGGGAAAATAAAAACACCTACTGATGAAGGAAAACATTTTGCAAAATGAATTTTGACATCTCTAATCACACTCTTTCAATCCTGGCCTTACCTGGCATCCTTACAGGTGAGACTACGTACAAAAGGTAGGGCAAAGGAAAGGAGCCTGAAATCTGTGAGGTGGCCCTTTAATGAGGATCACTTCTTTTATGGTTCTTTGTTTGTTTCTCACCCAGGACAAGTTCTTCTTTTATCATCATTAAACCATAAACTAGTTGTAGCAGTGAGCAAAATGTGCAGGGAACTTTTATAATGACACTATACCCAGACATGCGTAAGGCCACCAAACTGCTGCTTCTTTGTCGGATCTTAGATGCTCATCTGGTATCCTGAATTTGTGTCTAGACAGGGAATAGCAACAAAAAATAAACAATAAAAAAAGGCTTCTGGCTTTTAATTTTATTTTTCAAGAAGGAAAGCATAATTTACTCTGTCCACATTAAAGTTAGAAAGAAGCTATTCTTTCTGAAATTTGTCTTTCTATATCCTCTGGATTGCTTGTTCTGTAGAGGTCACAAATCAAGCAGGAATATACGTAGCACTGAAAGTCTACTGTAACAGTCTAATAGTTTGCTTAACAATACCGTTTCAAAAATATTCCACTTGGAAGTTGCATCATCCCACAAACATATAAAGAATCTTTTCGAACACTGAATAACTGTTATTCAGGTCTGTTTCATGAGGTGTTACCCTAGCATGGGGAAGATAAGGTATTCCCACCCCCCCAGATTTAAAGAATCATAGTTCAAATATTAACATCCGGCACCTTACCAGCTTGTGTGCTATTTTGCCAATTGCTTTTGCTGGCAGTTGGCCTCTCTTGTAAAAGATAAAGATTTCTACAACAACAAAATCTCTGCATAAATTTTAATTTTATTGCACCTTCTTCCCAGTCCTTATATGCTATATTCTGTTTATGTCTATGGAACACCAGATGATGATTGGTGGGGGGGGGGGAAGACCGCATTGGAATATTTTGAGGGTGACAGTTAACCTTATGTATCACAAAACTATTGAGGCAAATTTAATTGCAGAAGTAAATCTAAGTGGACAAAAACCAAAGGAGAAAAAGGAAGAAAGAAGGAAAAGAAAAAAAAGAATGAAACAGAGAGAGAGAAGGGAAAACATAAAACCTTGGAACAATTTCTGTTGCTTTATCTAATGTTTTGTCTGCTTTAAACAGATTAGTGAGTCACTGTCTTTTCGTTTTGTTTTATAGGAAATTCTGTTGACTTAAAACACTACTGCCAACATAGACAGCAATAACACAAGTATAGTTTTATGACAAAAATATTTAAAGCAAAAAAATTATTTCAGAGTCATTCATGTTATCGTGGATGCCTGAATTTTCACAAAACATTCCCAAGGACTCGATGAGGGTCCAGGAGCCAGTTGTTCCTCTGTGAGTTCCAGTTAGCCCAAGGCAACCCTACTAAGAGATACCGGGGCTTGCAGCCTTGACTGAGTCGGCTGGTTAATGAAACCTGTGATTGTAATTATTTTCAAATATTTCTTAGAACAATGTGTGCTTGTTAAAGTTATAGAAAATTCACACACAACAATTTATGAGTACTATGTTGTCATTTCACAGTGAATATAACAATTCTAGCTAATGTACTTTCTTGTTCATGGTATTTGTTTTCAAGTTTGGATGCAAATCTCATAAAAGGGGAATAACTAAGTTAATATTTAACTTATTTGGGACATAGTATGTGTTCTATGAAGCAAGTATTTATGGAAAACTCTTATTTTCCTGCTGGATGGTAAGGCTGACTACATCACAGATTGTGTCCTGCTTAGATATGCATGTCCTGGTGAACAGCAGAGTTCCTTGCACATAGCAGAATGAGTGAACATTTGCAGAGTTAAAGTGAAATCCAATTGAATTGCAATGGTAGTAAGACAGCAGTCATTTGACAATTTTCTAAAACAGACACACAGCTGATAAATGGACAATTTCTAGCATCAAAAGGATTAAAGAAAGATGAGCTTATATCTTTGTTAGAAGATTCTCTTTTTTTTTTTTTATCTTGGTTTTTCAGATACCTGTGTCCCCATTGATCATGGCTTTTCTGTTAACAGTGATAATTGTCCCTAATTGAGTGTAAGTCCCATCCTAGGCATTATGATAGACATTTTAGACACATTATTTTACTACTTGTTATACTAACCCCTTGAAATAGTCCTATTTCGTCCCATTTTTTCAATGAGGAAACCAAAATCCACAGGGATATTGAATGACTGCTCATAATGTGCGGCAGACTGAAAAATGGCCCCTCAAAAGATACCATGATGTAATCTCTGAAATCTGTGAATGTTACCTTATATTGCAATAGAAAAGAATCTTTGTAGCTGTGATGTGATTAAGTTATGGATCTTGAAATGGCGATATTACTCTGGATTATCCAGAAAGTCCCTAAGTACAGTGACATGTACTCTTATAAAAGGAAAGTGGGAGGAGCGTTTAAACACACACACACACACACACACACACACACACACACGCAGTGGGGAATAAGGAGAAAAGGAAAAGGAGGCATTTTGAAGACAGAGGCAGAGATTGAAGTGATACAACCAGAAACCAGGAAATATACCAACAGCCACCAGGAGACTTAAGAGGTAAGGGACGGATTCTCCTGGAGCCCCCAGAGGGAGCATAGTCTTATTGACATCTTGATTTTGGCTCTGTGATTCTGATTTCAGACTTCAGGGCTCTGAACCTGTGAGAAATTAAATTTCTTTTACTTTTAAGTCACCACACATGTGGTACTTTGTTACAGCAGCCTGGGGGAAACTAATACACAACTACAGCACTTTGGCAGTAATAATGTTAGAATTTGAACACAATGTATTAGTATTATACTGCACTGCAAATTATTACAGATTTAGCTGCTTAAAACAACACTCATCTATTCTCTCACAGTTCTGTAGGTCAGACATTCAGGGCGGGCTGAAACTGCGATTTTTTTGCTTAGGGTCTCACCAGGCTGAAATCAACATGTTAGCCATACTGGGATCTTACCTGGAGGCTCAGGGAGGAATCGCCCCAATAGGTTTGGCCCATCAGACAAATCTCCCCATCTTGAGATCACCTCATTAGTGATCTTGTTTATGTCTACAGAATCCCTTTTGCCATGTAACATAATTGCCAGGGAATAACACCGGGGCAGAGGTTATGGGTGCCTACTCTGTCTTCATGATTCTGAAGCCTGTGCTCTTTTTTGTGCCATACCACACTGCCTTCCAAAGCACTATGTCTCCAAGGGGTCTTTAGAAAACACCCAGAACAGCTTATTAATGAACATAATGTTTGTGTGATGAACTTGTTCTTGGAGCCAAAATTCCTTTGTATCTGTTTCTATTAGTTATGGTACCTTGTAGCACGGGAAATCTTTCCCACTTCCCTGCCTAAAAGTCCGCACAAGCAGTAGGGTGATTCTCTGAGAAACAGCTAGGAGGAGAGTCATAGAGGTGGGAGATAGATTTTAGGACATAGGTGAGCACTTGACCAGAGATCTACAGAACTAAGAACTAAGATAATGGCCCTCACTTGGTACCCTGGCCAGATCCCTCAATCCCCTTTAACCATGATGTGTGCTCCACTTCTGTATGTTTTGTTCTAACATCTCTCAAAGGATTGTACTGAGGTTACTGGAGCTACTTTGCTCTTGAAAGAGAGCTAGCTGGAAAATGCCTGGGAGTTTATGTCTCCCTGGGGTGACTCAAGGACTGTCTGGTAAAATGATACAAAGCCCAGTCCTTTGCATAGAGACACGACAAACTGACTTGCTATTTAAGCTCCACAGCTTTTTCTGGAATCTGGCTGTGCCTGGAATTTCACCTGATAGTACCCCCCCCTTTTTTTGGTTCTTCTTCCTCCCTATTCTGAACTCCATTAACAGTTTCTCCTGGGAGCACTGCCTTAATAAATAACTTGCACTTGAAATCTTGGCTCAGGTTTTGCTTCTGGGATGACCTGACCTCAGATAAGGAATAGACTTCGAGCACTTTTCTGGAGCCAGGAGCATTAGGGGCTGGCCATTGTAAAAATCTCTACCTGGCAGGAATGGAAATTATCCAGGCTGTTTTGTGTGGGTAGTTAATACAGCCTGGTCATTACCTGGCAGCCAGATTCTCTGCTGGCAAACAGATGCCTCTCCTGAGAGTGAGAATGTGTGCTCAACACAGAGGCTATTTGGCCTCTCTTAGCAAGTGCTGTTGAAGGTCTTTCCTTGAATAGCAGAACTCAAAGCCTCTTCCAGCACCTATAGAAAAAAACCTTTGTCCTTGATTGGCCACTATTTGAAACTCATTGCCTAAATTGTATGTATGGCTTTCTTCTGGCTCAGACTTGCTATTTCCCAGTGTGTATACATGTAGTGAATGATTAATTTTAAGTGCCTGTAGAAAGTACAATGGTGAGTACATAAATCAAGGCTGAATGAGTTAGCAAAGAGTGTTTTAAACATTATCCTAGTTATTTCAAATCTGCAGTTGATTCGTGATGTGAGTACAGAATACAAAATGATGATTCACAGATGGATCCACTGAGCACTCTTAACTGCATATCCAGGTGCATGTGAATGATGCTACAAGGAGAATCAGGATTCAAGATGAGAGCTAGTATAAAAGGAGAGAGCAGGATGTGAAAAATTGTGCCAGAGTTGCTCATTAGAAACTACCAAGAACTTGCTGTTGCACAAGGATGGGACAGAGCTCACCTGCTATATTTGATGAGGGTTCCAAGATTTTTCATCATGGTACCCTAATGCCTCCTAAATTAAAAACAAAAATAAAAACCTTTACATGGGAAAGGGGATTATGCAGATGTATAGCGCGTTCATTCATTACTTCAGCAAGTATACAATGATAACTTACTCTGGTCAAGAGGATTAATTAGATAAAATATTACTCTTCAAGCAATGAAATTATTCCTTGTAAATGAGCTAGTCACAAAGAACAGCCTTAGAAGCTTGAGCAGATTCCTTGTGCTTAAGAATCATTATATGACAGTGGGTCGCAGTCAAACAGGCTTTAGATACCTAGAACTTTTTAAAAGGGATCATATGATTAAGTTAGTTGCACTGGGGTAATCTTAAAGTAAGGTCAACTGATCGGTAACCTTATGATTACATAGATAGAGTTTCTTCTTCTCAGGAGGGTCAGCCTTTTTGTTCTATTAAGGCCTTTAACTGAATGGGAGAAGCACACCCACATTAGAGAGAGCAATCTGCATTATTCAGTCTACTGATTCTGATGTTATCCTCATCCAAAAACACCCTCATGTGCACATCCAAAATAACATTTGATCAAATATCTGAGTACTTTATGGGCCAGTCAAGTTGACACATAAAATTAACTAGTATAGTTGGGTCATTTTTTTTTTAATCCACTCTGATAATCTCTCTCTTTTATTTGGGGTTTGTAAACCATTTACATCGATTGTGGTTATATGTGTGGGTGTAGGTTACCTTTTTGTTTGTTTGTTTGTTCCTTCTTTTTTTGTTTTATCTGTTTCCTTCCCTTTCCCTGTTTCTTTGGACTATTAGATCTCGCCCCCCTCCTCTGGTATTCCATTTTAACATATCTATTGTTTTTGGACTATATATCTTGTATGAGTTTTTTTAGTAAATGTTCTAGGGTTTATGATACACATTCTTAACTTTTAACAGTCTGCTTAGAATTAACTTTTTACTACTCCAAGTGGAATGTAGAAAACTTACCAACTCAGATGTCCCTTTACCTTGCCTTCTTTATATTACATTGGTTTATGTATTACATCTACATACATTAAAAACTCCTTCAGAAAATGTTATGATTTTTTCTTTCAACTCTGAAAAACATTTAAAGAACTGAAGGGAGGGGCACCTGGGTGGCTCAGTCATTGGGCGTCTGCCTTTGGCTCAGGGCATCGGAGTCCTGGGATTGAGCCCTGCATCGGGCTCCTCCACTGGGAGCCTGCTTCTTCCTCTCCCAGTCCCCCTGCTTGTGTTCCCTCTCTCACTGGCTGTCTTTCTCTCTGTCAAATAAATAAATAAAATCTCTAAAAAAATAAAAAACTAAAGAACCAAAGGGAAATATAGTCTATTATATTTACCTAGATGGTTAACATTTCTATTTCTTTTACTTTATTCCAAATGTTTTGAGACTTCTTCCAAAAAAAAAAATCCCCTTCTTTGTGAATATCTTCTTCTGAATTATTTTAGAGCAGGTCTTCAGACGATGAATTCTCCTAGCTTCCTCTACCTTAGAATGTATTTATTTCACTTTTATTCTTGAAAGGTATTTTCACTGGATAAGATTGTTATGTTGACAATTCTTTTTGGCATTTTTTTTAAATGTTGCATTTTGTTTTGACCACATTGTTTTATAGAGAGATCCACATTCAAATGATTTGTTCTTTTATATATAGCACATCATTTTTCTCTATCTGATTTGAAGAAATTTTTCTTTAGTTTTCAACAGTTTGATTATGATATGTCTGGACCTAAATTTCTTTATGTTTATCATGTTTGGGATTAATGAGCTAATTAAAACCATAGGTTTACATTTTTTACCAAACTTGGGAAGTTTAAACCATTATTTTTTTCAAATTTTTTCTTTTTCTTACCTTTTTTCTTCTTCTGGAACTCCAAAAAACTTTGGGTATTGTTCTACAAGTCCCTGGGATTATGTCCATTTACTTTTCAGTATATTTTCTCTTTATATTTGGAATGAATAATTTCTAATCTTCTATCATCTTCTAGTTTAGTGATCCATTCTTTTGTCATCTCTATTCTGCTACTGAACCCATTCAATGAGTTTTGTTATTTTAATATACTTATATATTATATATATAATATATAATTATATACTTTAATTTTTAGTTCCAAAATTTCTGTTTGGTCCTTGTTTTGATTTTCTTTTGCTTTGCTGGTAATATCTATTTTTATATTCATTTCAAGAGTGTTTGCCCTTACTTCTTGTATCATTTTTCATGATAGCCACTTTAAAGTCCTTGGCTCCTATACTGACTGGGTATTGGTGTCTCCTATATCAGTTAAGACTTTCCTGGTTCTTCCTATGCTGACAAATTTTGGATCACATTCTGAACACTTTGCTATGTTATGATAGTCTGGGTCTTGGTTAAATCCTTAGGAGAATGTTGGTATTTGGTTTAGAAGGCAATTGACTCAGTTGGATTCAGGCCATAAATTCTAACTAGGCTTTTGAGGGTTGTGGTTTTAGTGTCAGTTCCATTTTCAAAGCCTTTGAAATGCTATTTATATCTCCTGTGTTTGCTACACCCAGTTGCCAGTCTAAGATTGGGGGTAGTCTATGTCTTATTTCAGTTCCCAGAAATTTTAGTATAACGTTTAGAATCAGATCCATGTATACAAAGCTGAGAAGTAAGCCCAGAGTTTATAAACAACTTTAGTGGTCATCTCTCCAAATTTCTCCGTTTTCATTGATATCCCCAGTACTTTCTGGCCAGAAAGCGGGAGATTTGGTTGTCCTTCTGTCTTGTGCACGTTACACTACTGCACCCTCATCCAGGGTCAAGGAACAGGAGGGCAGACAAAGGAAAAGGAAATGGGTTTGTCCAGCCCACATGGGACCACAGATCCCGACACGGGAAGGTTTTATCCCTCAGAGTTGTAGAGTTGTGCGTCCCCTGCTGTGACACTGCTGCTGATAGGATACCCCTAAACTAGAGGGTTTCCTTTTGCACTTCCTCTATCCATGCTGATGCACGCTCCCAAATTTCAGGATGAGTTGAGTCTAGGCCTGGGGTAACTAGGGGAAACAAAAAGGTGAACTCGCTGCCAGTTAGGTTACACTTCAAATTCTGATCTTCTACAATTGCTCTGCCGTTTGCTCTTCACAGTTCTCAGAGCTGCTCAGTGCATTCTCTGCAGGACTTACAGCTGCATTCAGTGACAGAGAAAAAAATAAAGTGTGTTGACTGTGTCTTATCCAGCATAAAAAACCCATGGTTCATTTCTGAATAAACTTCATGAGCATGCCATAAATAATAAAATAATAATAAATATAGTAATGAAGCATCCCATACTGCAATTCTCTTTAAGCCATGGCATTTTGTTCATTTTAATATAAGATTCTTAACATAAAATCCTTTAATATAAATATAAGACATTTATATAAATATAAATTACATCCAGTTGCAACTCGTTCATTCAATATAAGAAATATTTATAGAACAGCTACTTCAACCAAGGCAGTTTACTGGTCACTACAGGTGTAATACCATTTCATAGGGTGTTAGAGGCAAACCAGTTGTGTGGCAGTGTAAAAGCCAAGGTACAATAGATATTCTATTGTTATTATGACAATCGCTTTACTTGGAAGATCTGGCCATACTCCTCATCTAATTTTAGCCTTGTTTTCTTAACTCAGCAGGCAGTCATGTTTACAATATTTAGGAAAAATTATTATTTTGACAGATTGATCAACTATTTCTTCAGTTGCCTGGGTAATGCCTATTTTTTCATCCAACTGTTGAAAAGTATCCACATTTTACCTCTCTGATCTATGGCTCTGTTTTGGTATCGAGTTATACAGCTCATCTGCTTTCTTAAGGAGTAGCTAAGGACTCTTTTGCCATATCACTTAAGATTATTTTCCTGAACTATGGTGCATATTATTAACTGATTTATTTACTGTTTTTATGAGAAACATTAGCAAATTCAACATGTGAGCAGGCTTTAATAACCAAGCCTACAAAACCCAGGCTGTAGATAAACAAAACCCTTAAGAAGACTTCTTATTGGAAGCAACAGATTTTATTTCTTATCAGCATGATTAAGGATTAGGATTACTTTTTGGTTTACTGAATGAAAAGGGTTTGTATTATCAGATAATCAATAAATAGAAAGTAACTGATAAGCTGGTGAACTACGGTAATATTCAGTAACCTGGGGTCATTGATAAGTTTGGCATCATTAAAGAAAAGTTCTACCTAAAGGAGGTGCAGTAGAGTATTCTTTTAAAGATTTATTTATTTGATTTTTTTTATTATGTTCAATTAGCCAACATGTATCATAAGTTTTTGATATAGTGTTCAATAATTCATTAGTTGCAAGTAACACCCAGTGCTCATCACCACACATGCTCCCCTTAATGCCCATCACCCGGTTACCCCATCCCCACACCCCCCTTCCTTCTGTTACCCTCAGTTTGTTTCCCGGAGTCCAGAGTCTTTCATGGTTTGTCTCCCTCTCTGATTTCTTCCCATTCGTTTTCCCTCCCTTTCCTTGTGATCCTCCGTACTATTCCTTATGTTCCACATGCGAGTGAAACCATATTTATTTGAGAGAGAGAGAGAGAGAACATGCGGGGGAAGGGCAGAGGGGAAGGGAGAGAGAAACCCAAGTAGAGTCTGTCCGCCAAGTGTGGAGTCCAACGCAGGGCCAGATCTCAGGACTCTGAGATCACAACCTGACCCGAAGTCAAGAGTCTGACACGCAACTAACTGAGCCACCCAGGCGTCCCATATCAGAGTATGTTAAAACAAAAGCCTGTGCGTGCTTTAGAAATAAAATATAAATGTCTGTAACTAAGAAGTTCATTAAAGCAGCAAATGTTACTCACTATAAATTGAAAAGATAAAACTTCCCTCAACTCTGTACCTCAGGAAAAAAAAAAAAAAAAAAAAAAACTCTAGAATAAGAAGGATTCAGAATAAAATTCTGGCTCTAACTCATTCTGTTTTGGAATCCTGAGCAAGTCACTTAGCTTCTCTAAATCTTGGTGTATTCATCTATAAAAGGGATTATAGTATAACTTACTTCATACAGTTGCCACAAGGATAAAGTAATATAGGGAGACTTAATGCCTGGCATTAAGTACACAGTAAATGACTGTTATTATTATCACTAAAGGAGTTATTCAGTAGAGTTCAGCATTTTATCAGAAAGGGAAAATAAATCTTTAAATGGCAAAGACATCTCTGGTGATTATACCCAGCTACTTAACCTGGCAATGTGATTTGGTTTTCTCTCATTCTTATGGAGTATGTGTGGATTGGAGGCTTCCATAATATTCTCAATTGGAAGTAATACCAATATACTGAAGTTTGTTTCTATCCGTTCCTACTCTTCTCTCCAGTGCCTCTTTATTCACTTTTCCACCACTCATTTATTTGACATTAATTGAGCCTACCAAATGCCAGACACCATGCTAGACACTGTGAATAAAAAGATAATTAAGACTCAGCCCATCTCTGAAGGGCACCCAATCTTTAGCACAAAGATAAACATTGACATCAAACTTTCAGTGGTGTGTTGGAGACATCTTGTATCTGTTCATTAGGTCCAACTGCTGAAATTCCAGGAATGTTTCAAATTCAGTGTTAAAAACATTGCCATTACTAAAAAAACTACATAAATGTATAATTATATTAAAATACAATTAATATTAAAAACGTATCACTATCATTTTGATACATTTTACTATTATCTATGCATTTGAGTTTACTTACATCTATTATTTCTTTATGCTAGAAATCTTACATAATGTTGTGTACTGTACATCTTTTCCCAGTTCCATGCTTCATGATTGCCATGTTGGCCATTTGAAGTCAACCCTGGTAGAGTATTTACACCATGGGAATTGACAAACATTATTAGCACTTTTCCCCCTAAAACTACTTTTGCTAAACAGTGCCAGCATAACAATTCTTCTAATTATAACACATTGAGATATGTATCATCAGAGAGATGTATAAGATGCTATAGGAATACTAATGAAGTGATCAGTGAACCACTGACTAGAGAAATTAAAGAAGGCTTTGTGGAGAAGGAATATTTACATTGATGACGTTTAGAAGAATTTGGCTTTTTAGCAACCCCGAGGACTGGAGAAGGTCTTTTGAAAACTGTGACAGACTGTATTATTGCTCCCAACTATTCACTCCATCTTCCTGTTTTATATCACTACTCATTGCTTTTGAAGTTGGACTTGTGAACTGATTTAGGAAGTGGTGTGTTGGTGGACACAAACTAAGCCACCTTGATCAGAAGCTTTAAGAACCCCTGCATGTGCTTGCCAGCTCTCTTGCTCTTAACCTTTGCCTGGAGAATGTGATGATTCATATAAATGCAGTTCCTTCATCCTGGGTGCTAGAATGAGAAGACATATAAAGCAGAGATGGAGACAACTCTCACCAGTTTCATCTGACTATAAATAGCATCAGCTGGCATGTTAACATGAATAAGAAATTAAATCATTGTTGTTGTAAGTTGTTGATATTAGAGAGTCACTTATTACCACAGCATAATATATTGAAAGCTGACTGTTACTTCCAAGGTGGGATTTAACATTAGCACTTTCCTGCTTACTTATCATTGCCAGGGAAACTTTCTTGTAAACAAAATGAATCTGTGATACACCCGGAATGCTTTCAGAACATGTTTAGATACTTCTTCCACAGAACTTCTCCTGATGGCACAAAGTACCAGGCAAACTTTTGTATAGTCACTTCGGAAAGCAGGGAACTACAGAAAATAGTTGGTGAGTATTGTTAAATCACACTCCCTGTATTACAATTTTTGCTCAATGCCAGCACTGCATAAAACTCAAGCGTGCATATAGCATCAAAGAGTTAAAACAAGAAGGAACCGACATCATCGCATCATGCAGCTCCTTCGTTTCAGTTAGTGAAGCCAAGGCTCAAGGAAGGTGAATGGGTTTTTTTTAAGAAGTGAGCTAAGAAGCTGTCGTATAGCTCAGGTTCCCTAATTTCCAACATAGTTTTCTATCTCTACATCATCATCATCATCTAAATAGCTAACACTTACTACATATTTGCTATGAGCAATACTCTGATTTAATTGCTTTCTACATATAAATTCATTTACTCCATTTAATTTGGTTTTAAAAAATGAAAAAACCAAGAGGTAAACATTATTAATATTTCATTTTAACTAAGAGAAATCTTAAGTTAAAGAACTCACCCAGGATCACACAGCTTTAAAGTATCATTAAGATTCATGGCCTCACATTTTATCACTGGGGCCAATTTGCCTCACTCATTCTATTCCATGAAGTAATAAGAGATTTGAACTATAAACAGGACGTTCTTTTCTTTCTGAGAGCCAGCATGTCATTTTTTCTTACAGAGATCACAATGTTGCTTTAATCTGAATAAAGTTGTATTTTATTTTGAGAGATGCATCATTTCTCAAACTACTGTCTGCTCTAATCAAAACTACCTCCTCAGAAGACAGCTTTTTGGGAGGGGAGGGTAGGAAGGGGTATTATTTTTTTTTTAATAATAATTTTTTATTATGTTAGTCACCATACAGTATATCCTTAGTTTTTGATGCAGTGTTCCATGATTCATTGCACCATGCAATATGTGCTCTCCTTAATACCCATCACCGACCTATCCCAATCCCCTACCCCCTCCCCTCTGAAGCCCTCAGTTTGTTTCCCAGAGTCCATAGTCTCTCATGGTTCATTCCCCCTTCTGTTCACCCCCCTTCATTCTTCCCTTCCTTCTCCTACCAATCTTCCTATTTCTTATGTTCCATAAATGAGTGAAACCATATGATAATTGTCTTTCTCTGCTTATTTCACTTAGCATAATCTCCTCCAGTCCCGTCCATGTTGCTGCAAATGTTGGGTAATCGTTCTTTCTGATGGCTGAGTAATATTCCATCGTATATATGGACCATATCTTCTTTATCCAGTCATCTGTTGAAGGGCATCTCAGCTCCCTCCACAATTTAGCTATTGTGGACAATGCTGCTATGAACGTTAGGGTGCATATGGCCCTTCTCTTCACGACATCTANCTCCTTCCATGATTTGGCTATTGTGGACAATGCAGCTATGAACATTGGGGTGCATATGGCCCTTCTCTTTACTACGTCTGTATCTTTGGGGTAAACACCCAGTAGTGCAATGGCTGGGTCATAGGGTAGTTCAATTTTTAACTTTTTAAGGGACCTCCACACTGTTTTCCAGAGTGGCTGAGTGGCTGTACCAACTTGAATTCCCACCAACAGTGTAAGAGGGATCCCCTTTCTCCACATCCTCTCCAACAGTCTTGCCTTGTCAATTTTTGCCATTCTAACTGGTGTAAGATGGTATCTCAATGTGGTTTTGATTTGAATTTCCCTGATGGCTAATGATTTTGAACATTTTTTCATGTGTCTGTTAGCCATTTTTATGTTTTCATTGGAAAAGTGTCTGTTCATAGCTTCTGCCCATTTTTTTGATTTGATTAGTTGTTTCTCATGTATTGGGTTTGAGAAGTTCTTTGTAGATCTTGGATACCAGTCTTTTATCTGTAGTGTCATTTGCAAATATCTTCTCCCATTCCATGGGCTGCCTCTTAGTTTTTTTGACTGTTTCCTTGGCTGTGCAGAAGCTTTTTATCTTGATGAAGTCCAACGAGTTCATTTTTTTTGTTTCTCTTGCCTTTGGAGATGTGTCATGAAAAAAGTTGCTGTGGCCGATGTCAAAGAGGTTGCAGCCTATGTTCTCCTCTAGGATTTTGATGGATTCCTGTCTCACATCGAGGTCTTTCATCCATTTGGAGTTTATCTTTGTGTATGGTGTGGCTTTGACTTAAAATGTTCTCTTCAAGAATACTAGAAAGTAATGACTGATAATTTGGTAAAGTCCATTATAGAATTATAATATGTATTAAAGAAGGGATGGATATTTTTTTAAAGAGTTACCACCTTCAAGTCCATGTCAGCAAAGAAATGTATAAATGTGCCCAATAGATAAAAATGTTTATTTTCCCATTTTATTGGTTAAGTCAACCAAAATCTCTCTCCTTTAACATTCAGAATCTTTAAAAACTGTGAAGATCAGTTTACAATAACTTTTGACGTTAACCAGATATGAGTTGAGAATATTTTGACATTGGAGAATACTCATGAAATTAGCCGAAGGCTTAGGTTTTTCTTTTGCTTTCAGAGGAAGCTCCCTGAGAGCAGAGGGAAAATGGTCTCATTCTTTTTTCTTGATTGCTTTCTTTTTCCAATTCACTTTGAATCTGAAAGATGTAGTTTTATGAAAGAATTCCACAACAATTTAGAAGTTAATCCTTAGGGTTACTAAATTATCTGATGGAATTTTTCTCCTATTCTCCATATTGCCTCTATTCCCCCAGTCATTCCCCCAAAGCTTCCCACCTTTGGAACAAACTGCCAAGGATGTGCAGCAGTCTAAGAACTTTAGAGAAATGCATCCTGGTGCGTCCCATCTATTTCAAAGTGCCCTCAACTAGGNTACTGCAACATTTGAATTACTGGTGCTTACCACAATTTGCAATAATTACAGTTCATTTAGTGAGCTGGTTCTTAATTGCAGACACTGCTAAAGTAACAATTGAATAAAAAATAAAGTGTGTGTGTGTATATATATATATATATATATATACACACACACACTTTATTTTTTATTCAATTGTTACTTTAGCAGTGTCTGCAATTAAGAACCAGCTCACTAAATGAACTGTAATTATTGCAAATTGTGGTAAGCACCAGTAATTAAAATGTTGCAGTAATGCTAGCCAGCTTTGCTAGATGCCCTTTGAGAGTAGCATAAAATGATATTATGTCTTTAACTGTTATTTGTATTACAGATGAGAAAACCTGGAAATTCAGACCTTCAGAATCTTTTGGCTGTCTTTAGAGCATAATGTAAAGTGGGATTAGCAGTTATATAGTGAATTCAAACTGGGAAGATAGTCAATTTGGTTAATTCCACAGTGAAAGTGGCTTTTTCTTTAAAATGTGCAATCTTTAGGGCATAAACATACATGGCTTCCCCATGAGGGGAAAATGAACAATAAACTCTAATCTCTTCTTTGTGTTTGCAAGATGCTAATAGTGAGCCTTCTGGGTACAAAAGCAAGATGGAACTCCTTCAATATGCACCCATCTTTTGAGGATCCTCACCCAGCTGCTACCCCCAGTGAACTCTCCAGCTGTGCAGTCATTTGGCAGAGTGCACTGTTATGCATAACTTAAGCTATTTGTGTGTGACTCCAATACAACTGGTGAATACAGACTGTCCACAAGGAAACCCCTTAACTTACTGAAAGCGAAAAACAGTGGATTCAATGGTTGCGTGGTCATGAAAATGACCTAAATTTCAGTTTTAGCATTGACTGATACCGTTCGTTAATGTATTTGGTTATGGCTTCTTTTCCACCTTTGCTCAAGGTGATCCAAAAAAATGCCATCTGATTAACCAAAGGTTGTGAATTAAAGAAAGACAAGGTAATATGTTTGTGAAAACAGTGCTAATGAATAAGTACTACATTTCATAAGATGTAAGTACAATAAATCTCCATAAGGTCCTCAGAGAATATAGAGATTTGGAGTTGGGGATGATGTTGTCATGTTACAAAGTGAAAGACATTTGCCACCTTCTGATCCTGAAAATCATCTGGTACCCAAAAGCATTCCAATTACAAAATCCAATGCACAGGTCTTCTCATCTTGGCCATGATAGGTTATTGGATATTGGAATAATTCTCCTACCATAAACAATTGTGAATCTGGGGAAAAAGTAAAACTCAGCTGACTTTAGACTTTATACAACAGACAGAAGAGCAGGTTTGATCTTTGAGAAAAGGTAAACAGATGGAGTCAGTTTTACACTCACCCCAATTTTCTGCCTGGGGGCATTTTTCAAATTGCAGCATGGGTAACTATAGTCGAAACAGAGAACACTGGTCTTTCCAGTCAGAGAAAAGAGAAGCCAGATTTATGGCTGCTGAGGTGACCAGAATTTGAAAAAGTAGGATATTAGAAAACAGGGAGCAGCATCAAGAAGAAGCCCCAGATATCTCCATAAAGGCACCCTTCCATCTTTGGCCAAATAATAAGCTGGGACATACATGGGGTAAAACTCCATGAGACCTGGAGTTACTGAGGGACTGTGAGATGATAGAGATTGCAGAGGGTATTCCATGCTGGAAGACTTTGGAATTCCAACCAGCCAGAGTGGAAACATCTCTCTGAAAAACCCAGTCATTCAGCTGAAACCATAGAAAGGCCAAACCATAAGAGTAGGACAAGCCTAGCCCTAAAGGAAGGGTTACTCTAGAACCATTTTAACAAAGCATAAAACAGCCTTAACAAAATCAAATGACACTACCAGCAAATTAACTGCCTGCTAGAACAAATCTCAACACTTTTTAAAGGAAGCATGATTTAGATTAATACACTATTCACAATGCCCAAAATTTGATAAAAAATTACTGGATATACAAGAAGACTTTCAAAATGTGACACAGAACCAGGAGAATTACAGTGGACAGAAATAAACCCACATGTGATGTGGGTGTTGGAGTTGGCATGCAGTGACTTTAAAATAGTTATTATAAATATACTGATGGGTTTAAATAAGATAATGTGCAGAAAGATAGAAATATATTTTCCAACAGGGAAATACAAACAATGAAAAAAATGGAAATTTTAAAACTGAAAATAATATAATTGAAATAAACATTCCAAATGCATAAGCTTAATAGCAGATTGGACACTTAAGATCAATTAATAAAAGCTATCCATATTGAAGCACAGAGAGAAAATCATTGATTTGTGGCATGGTATCAAGTGGCCTTATATGCATGTGATAATACAGGAGACAGGAAATGGCAAAAGAAATCTATGGAGAAAAAATATCTCAACAGTGGTCTTCACTTTGTGGGAGGAATTGACTGGGAAAGGACACGAGAGAGGTTTTTGGGAAGATGAGAGTGTCCCTTATTTTGTTGAAAAGGGTGTGAGTCACAGAGTTGCATTTATCAAATCTCATTGAGCTGTATTTTTATGGTCTATTCATTGTTTATAAATTGTACTTAAGTAAAAAGGGGGAAAATCCACTGGACAAATGACCAGTTAGTATCAACCAGATCCAAGCACCTTATCATCACTGAAATCTTATTTATCTTTTACTTTCAGTGTGACAAATTGTTTGTGTCATCTCTTTTTTTATAGACTCTTTCAGTGTTCCTTTTCTTAACCCCACTTAAATATTCATGTTTCTAAGTTTCTGTCCTTGGCCTTCTTTTATTTTTACTTCATACATTCTTTTGGGACCTAAGACATGATTAGTGCAGTACAGGTGTTGATAGATGGATGAATGGATGCGTAGTTGGATGGATGGATTAATAAATAAATGGATAACTAGACAAGTAATGAATCCTCTCCTATTTATGTGTCAGGCACTTTTCCAGGTGCTGAAGGCATAGTTGTGAACAAAGCAGAAAAAAAATTCTGTTTTCTAGTATTCACATTTTATTTATAGTAAAATCTTAGTTCAACTTCTAATGAAAGTTCACATCATTTCCCTAATAGGAACACACCTACCTCTGATTTGTACCTTGTAAGTCAATGCCAGAATAAAATTATTAAGATCTGTATCTGATTTGTTACTCCTATATCTTTTTTAATATTTAATGTACATAAATTTATATGTACTTTTTCATGTTCAACCATATCTGTACCTTAATACCCTATGCTCTAGTCATATAAAATTATTTTCTATTTATCTCTTTTAATGTATATCTTTGCATAAGGGATTCTTTCGGCCTAGAATATCCTTCCTCTTCTCAATCTTCACCTTCAGTGTCTCCTTGCAGAATTCTTATTCATTCTTCAGAGATGCTTAAGAGATCTCTTAAGATTTTCTTGACTTCCTAGACAGAGGTAAAATTTTTCTTTTCAAGGTTTCTTTTTAATACCCCCTTAATTATCGTGTATAGTTTTGTCTGTAAGCTGGGTCTTGGTACAGGTTACTAAGCCGTAAACAGACTATACCGTGGACATAAAAGAAGGATACAGAAGAATTAGAGGTGTAATACCAAATCACTGGTGGTCCAAAAGGTTCTACTCAGGAGGCAGCAGAGAGAAAAAAGTAGGATGTTCAAATACAGAAGTGGAAACCAGTGTTCAGGAGTAAAGATTGCCAGGGACATTAGCCAGCTACCAAGTACAACAGACTGGACTCCATCTATACCTAAAGCCCAGAGGCACATGTATCTTCTAGGGACTTCATATAAAAAGGGCTGTAAGCCAACAGCTGGCTGATTAAAATGTATGCCAGAATAGTTAGTGACCAAGAGCACTGGACGTGGGGAACACTTTTACCCTCAAACACAAAAGAAACTAGTGACAAATTTTAATCCACAGCAGACTAGAATACTACTGTTGTCATTTAACTGGCCGTGTTCTACAGGCAGCTGCTATGGGCAAGTTTGGGAGCACAGTCTTATACCTTCTCCAAAAAGGAGTTTGTTAATACGAAATTGTTAGACTGTTTCCCCTTTGAGGCAATAAGGCCCTGGAGGTTATACTAAGTTCTTCTCTATATCTACTATTACGTGTGGCCCACTGTAGGCACTGAAAGTTCTCTTTTAATAATTAACAGTTTTCAGTAACAGAGCAGTATTCACACAAAGCTTTCTTTAGTCCTTAGACATGGATTCTTTGTTTGGGATTGTGATAGGTTTTGTTGCCATGAGAACATTTTGCCATGAGAACATTGTCAAGACAGTAATCTAAAGATGTCACATCTAAATATCAAGCAAATAGATCAGCTCAAAATCAATTAATACTCTTTATATTATATAAATAAATGATATTTCTTTATACTTTTCATTTCATAACTGATTATCTTACTATCATTTATAATTATCCTAGTATATGAAGTTATTCTCTGCCCTTGATAAGAATGGATTTCCTAGATATTTCACAGAATTTTGTCCATGTTGTTCTGCAGAACACTGCTTCAAGGAGATGTTAACAGATGCACTATGTGAGGATATAGAGTTTAGAAGCGCAGCCATCCTGATCTCTGTCTAGAAGATTGACAGTGCACATTAATATGCTAAAGACTCCAAGAAGTTCTGGGGGAAGAAGGTGATTTTTAACACACAGATACCCAAAGAGTTTATGACAAAATACTTTCTTCATGACATATAAGGAACATTTGGAGCAGTGCTTCCTGAGAGTAACCGTTTAAGAGATTTCTTCTAAAGAATAATAATTATCTTCTTTAGAAAGACACAGAACCAAATAGAAAGAAATTGTGACAGTATTTGGAGTCAGAAGTCATAAGTTTCAGTCACCTAAACCCATTATGACTTTGTCATCTGGGAAAGTTCTTTAACCTCTTTGAAGAATACAAAGACTATCCTGCAGGTATAAGATGCTCGACAAATACCGGTTTTATTTTTTTTACTTTATAATACTCTCCCACATTCTGATGATGGACCAAGTACCAGACTGTGGGCCCGGCTGGAGTTGACCATCCCTTAAACAAGGGATGGGCCTCCCTGGTAGCACCTGTGCTTCTAGAGAGCCAGGTGGGGTACAGTGATATTGAGACTAGGCAGAGATACGTGGGGAAGTGGTTAGTCCACCCACACATTCTCACATGTTGCAAAACGCAGCTGGTGATTATTCTCTCAAGAGAAGGCTACTAGCATGCATACCAATGAAAATAAGTCCTCAGGTCTAGTTTGGCACGTGTGCCTTAATTACTAACCCTTACTTTAGGGAGGTCAACAAGGAAGTTCTCTCTTTTTCTGTGAAACAATCATAAAATCAGCCAGAAGAGTTAAGGTTAATATTTTTCAAATATAATAGCTGGAAATTTCTTTAGGCTGTAACTACAACATCATCTGTAAGCTTTTTCTGTATTAAATTATCCAATGCTAGTTACAAATCAAAATGTTGAGCGAGTACTAAAACTTTAAATATGGTTTTCCACAAATTTTAAACAGATGCAGCTTTAACCTGAGAGCCTTTTGTATCCATTTCCTCATTCTGTTTGTCCTAAGAAATGGCTAGCATGGACATTCGAAAGGGGTGTCCTGACTAAAATGGAGCTTAGTCTCTCTGAGACTACCAACCCACTATACCCTCTCTCTCCATCCCATCCCACCTCCCATGCCCCATCCTCTACCCGTGGCAAAATGTGAGCAAAAGCACATGCCATGTAGGTTGTATCTTTTTTAGGGGGAAAAAAAAGTTCCCTTTGTCAATTTTCCCCACACATCAAACATACCTTCACAAGGATGACAGCAAATTGAGCAATATAGGCTAAAAGGTGCAAAGGATTGAAAATTAAATGTTTAAAAAATAAAACTGTGTTTTTTCTCTTGGAAATCAAGAGTAATGATATGGGATCCAGAACTTAGATATTTCTAGGGAATAATTCTATAGTCAAACCTAATGTCAGATAAATTGTGACTTCAGATGCAAAGGATGCTTGGGTAAGTCACACAGTGAGTTTTGTAAAGGAAAAGACAACCCAGAACAAATACAGTTTCTTTCTCTTTCTTCCTCCCTCCTTCCCTTCTCTCTCTCTCTCTCTTTCTTTTCTCTCTCTCTCTCTCTTTTTGTAATGAGCATATGAAGTAGTTCCAGATGGTGAGCAAGTGGCCAGACTCAAACAAGTTGCTAAGCTTGCTGGCATAAGAGAACCTGCTTAGTGGTGACACAGAAGTACTGAATCCCCACAGTCCTGCTTCCTGGTGAAAACTGGAGAGAACAAACTAACAATAGAGAAATGAGTACTGTAATTTATCTTGGAGGCCATTTAGGTTGTTTATCCCAAACTACATTTTGATTCCAGTTACAGTTTAATTATGAGTATTTGTTCTCTAACAGAGACTAAACAAAGGGTAACTATTTTCTTTTATCTTTTTCTTTGTTATGAAAATTTCAGTTTCATGTTTGCCTCTCCTCTCTCCTTAAATAGTGTCTCATGCTATGTAAACGCATTCAGCTCAATTTCTTCCCATTCGGATGAAGTCTCTAAAACCAACAATAAGAGCAGGAGTTTTTACATACAAGAAATGTGTGACTTAATAATGCCTTATATATTTCTTTGAGTTTTTATTACATATGTCTGACGAGTCGCTTCAGTTGTAAAGGAGACACCACCAGGATTCTGGGCATCAAACAACTGACATAAATTTTTACAGTGGAAGAAACCCACTGAGTTTAAATACCCCTCTCCAGCTCTAACTGGCAAGGTGTTTTTGTTTCTGATCTTGAAATGGGAAGTTATAAAGATAGAGAAGGAATGTGAGTTATGCTCCTTCTCTTTTGTGTATCTCCCACCGTTTCTGTCTCAGGCCAGCAGTGATGGATTTGCTTTGTTTCAGAGCTCTTAGTCCACTTGCAAAACATGTTCTGTATCTGGTTTTGCAGCTGTTCAAAGGTTAGTTTCAGCACATAATTTTTGTCAACTGTACTGCTGAGGAGATTTTCCTTCCATCTTAAACACCCTACACAATTCTTGCTGCTACTTTCTGTGATGGGAAATCACATTTTCCCTTCTATATGCTATAGATGGGCCCCCTGAGACTTGCTGAGCCATCTCCGGATTCCGCTTAAATTGTAGTGATGAAGAATATTTGATGATCAGTCCTTTTTTGGTAGAAAAGACACTCCAGTTTGGGTTGAAACTGAAACAAAGTTCTATATTGCTTTAAAAATTAATAATTAAAATTTGAAAAATACATAAAACATTTTATGCAACAATTTAAAAAGAACTTCTTTACAATAGAGAGCCCATAATTTTAATATTTAATTCAGTTTTCCTACCACAAGAGTAATACATTTTAATTGTTTTCATCTATCACTTGCATTATTGATCAGGTTTTTTTTCTTTTTTTAATAAACCTTCATTTATCTATTTTTGGGTTAATTCTTTTTTTTGTGACTGTTCTCCTAAAACAACTATTTCCACTGCCATTTGTGTTTTGCATTGTCTTGCTTTTTATTTTGTCATGAAAGATTTTCATATTTCAGCTCACATCAGCTAGGATCCTCATGTGGTTTCAACATAGTTGATACACATTTATTGAACAAGAAAGAAATGGACACAGTTTGTTTATCACTAATAATCTTCATTTCATTCTATATGTAATAGTAAAGGTATACATTGTATTTAGTTGGTTTTATTTTTCAAAAATTCATCTATGGTCTTTGAACAATGAAAGGTATTTTGAATACGTACATACTCTGTTCTCAGTTCTTACTGATGCAAACTCAAACTCTGTCCATAGCCCACACACTTCACATGACACCACAGGTTATCAGCTAGGGGATTGAGGGCATTCACTTTGGATTATCTCAGTTTATTCATGTACTTACTACCTGCCAGATGTTCAAGTCACTTAAATTTCAGAGTCTCACTTTTCCAACCCTAAAACAGACATAATATTTACCTCATAGGTTTGTCATGAGGATTATAAAATATAAATGTATAAACATATAATTTATCAATTAGACTCAGAAAACATGAAGCATAATTATGATTATTAATACTGTTATTTCCACGCAATAATCTGACACAGAAATTTAAACATATCCAATTAATTCGAATATTTGAAAAATCATTTCTACTAAAATGGACTTGTAATTTACCAAAAGGTGTTATTCTACCAAGAAAGTGAACATATTTTAGGCAATAACTTCTTGAAAACTATTTTTAAAGGAAGGTTTTTTTGTTCTATTGTGACAGATAAAAAAAATTTAATATAATCATTAAAAGAAAGAGCTTCCTAGGGTGCCCGGGTGGCTCAGTTGGTTGAGGGTCTGACTCTTGATTTTGGCTCAGGTTATGGTCTCAGGGTTGTGAGGTTGAGCCACAGGTCCCAGCGTGGATCCTGCTTAAGATCCTCTCTCTCCCTGTGACCCTGTCCCCCACTACCTTCCCCAACTTGCTCATGTGCTCACTCGCTCTAGGAAGGGAGGAAGAGTTTTCTTACGATTTCTCAACCTGAAAAATTTAAAGCACCGTAGGACAAACCTTTAAAAGGGAGTGACTTTTATAGATATCTGAGGGCTCCTATACGCACATTTCAGATTTCATTGAAAACAAGTTGATTCCTTCTGTAAGGTAATGTAACTTTTAATTTGAAATATAAGTATATTTTCTGTCAAAAAATTTTAGGACAAATCAAGATTAAGAGTGCACTTAGACAATATAAGAAAGGTAAACAATAGATAAAGAATAACTTATTGGAAGTTTATTTTTTAATAAATTACTCTATTTACATTGTGTAGGTGCATGCCACCCACACAATCATGAGCTCATATACTACAACCAGAACTCTGCCTTTGGCTTGCAGTGAGGGACTCACAGGGGCACCTTCACTGATGCACCAGCAAGGTCCCCACTCTTATAGTCAGGAAGTTAATACAGAAGGTCAAAATGGAGAGACAATCTTAAAATATGATTATAATACAGCTTACTTAAACTATACTTATTTGCTGCAAATACATTTTTTGGGGAAGGAGTTCATCATCAGGACTAATTATGGTTCAAAAACTATGAGTATTTGCTGACTCTAATTGCAACACACATTTATCAAGTGCCAGCCAGGAACTAGGAAAGGCACTGGAGAGGCAACAATGAGTAGAATACAGATTCCTTTCCTTAAGGATATCACTGTGTCTGGAGAGAGATGCATAACAAATATTTGGAACATGCTAATTGTTACTAGAGAAAATGTGTATGGCCCATGGATACACAGTGAAGAGTATGCATCCCAGACCCTCCTAAACCAGTCTGTGGGAAAATTCTTGGAGGAGGTGATACAGTCAGAAGGGATACATGGATGGTGAAGAGAACAGGCCACAGCTTGATAACTGAAGGATAATATGCTTCAGTCATGAGCTTCTCTTTAGTTTCTATGAGAGACAGGAATCATTATCTAAGCAACATTGACTTGAACACAATAGATAATCAAAAGAACCTGTTAGGGCTTGGATAAAAAGGAAAGGAAAATCTCAAGTGGAAGCTAGCTTGCTTACCTTTTGTTTTCCAGATAGTGCTTTTGCTGCTGTTCTACCACTGGTTCAAAAAACAGATTTTTTCCCCCTAGAGGTAGAACACACACGTGCAAGTTGGGAGGGGGCAGGGGCAGAGGGAGAGAGAGAATCTTAAGCAGTCTCCGCGCCCAGCACAGATCCCACCGTAGGGCTCAAGGTCAGGACCCTGAGATCATGAGCCAAATGTCAGGATCCTGAGCCAAAATAAAGAGTCCAACACTTGGGGCGCCTGGGTGGCTCAGTCGTTAAGCGTCTGCCTTCGGCTCAGGGCGTGATCCCAGCGTTATGGGATCGAGCCCCACATCAGGCTCCTCCGCTATGAGCCTGCTTCTTCCTCTCCCACTCCCCCTGCTTGTGTTCCCTCTCTTGCTGGCTGTCTGTCTGTCAAATAAATAAATAAAATCTTAAAAAAAAGAGTCCAACACTTAACCGACTGAGCCACCCAGGCACCCCCTGAAACAGATTTTTAAAGCATTGTCTCTGTTCATTTTCCCTTGGTTTATTCTTCATTTTGAGAGCTACTGTGAAGAGTTTCGGCTACTTCTCATTTCTTATCTCAGTTTAATATATGCAGAAACTCTCTTCTTTCTTTTTCAATGTAATGAATGAATTATATTTCTCATTTATAAATGAAACTATTCCTGATGGACTTTAAGGGTTTTAAAATCTGTCTCAATGGGGAGGCATTTGAAAGATATTCTTACCCTCCCAAAGCACTATAATGGTAGTAATTTGGCTACATGCAGGATTCATTTTATATTGCTAAGCCCTTGCAGCCTCCTCAAATTGTCAACAGGAAGTGGGAGTTCCTTGACCACAGAACCTTTGGAATTATTAGTATTTTGAGAATACAGTGAATGGGATTTCCTAATGTCTCTTCTCAGATTTTGGCAACTAGGGTGGTGACCAGAGAATTCTTGATGCTGAGCCCTCAGGTCTGGATCATGTTTCCTGTTCATTATACTGTGGTCTAATGTTGGTAGTTTTTAATTTCTAAAACAAGAAACATCTGTTTAAAACTTTTTTTTTTAAGAATTGATAGGAATTCTCACTGACTACTGGGGTAAGCTTTGTTGGTGAGATAGCATTAATTTCTCTCATTCTTTGGGTCATACAATTTCTTCTTAATATTTGCTTAAGGTACTCAGAGTTGTCTTTGAATCCAAAATAATAAATGCAATGTATGAAATAGCATTGATCATATATCTCAACAAATAGACTATTGTAATTATAAACAACTAAGTAGGTACATAAAAATTTTATCAGTTTGGGTCCCCTACAAGCAGATAGGAAGACAGAATAAGAACTGCACGTGATTTACTGGGAGCAATTCCTGTGAAAGATGTAGGGGAGAGGGAGCATGGAGGCAGGGAAGGCTTTCAAATTATGACACAAGTTTGATACCTATGAAAGAAGAGGGGAAAGAAGTAAGAGGCTGGAGTAAAAAGAGTTTCAGATACCATGTAACTCTTGGAAAGTCTTAACCAGGCCAATGTGTAGTCCCAAAGCAAAAATGAACCATTAGTGTGGGCTGCATTTGGCAAACAAGACTGGAATCATTTGCCTACTCAGAGACTGACAGAAGTTCATCTGGAATACAACCTCAGCAGTGCTGAGGCGGAAGCTAAGTGTGTTCTCTCTTAAGGTAGATCCTGAACAGTGTACATCCATGGCTGCCACTTAGGTCTTTCTCAATATTTTGTTTCCTATCATGGAAATCTCACTTACCAGAAAAAAAATACATAGGAAGGCTTTCACAAACCATTACAGTATAATTAATTATATCAGTATTTTTAGTTCTTTTGACAAAATACTTAGTTTATTGAAAAAAATGAATTTCAAAGTCCTACTTAAAGAAAATTCCTGCTATGAGTTATTTAAAATTGGTATTTTTGACCTTAAAATGTCTTAGAGCCATTTAAGTTTTTTCAACACTGACAGAAGTTTGCAAAGATAATTAAAGACACATTTTGTTTGAGCAAAATTTGGGATTTTATTTCATCACTGTATTGGAAAGGAGACTAATGCTGCTATTTGGGACAACATGGATGGACTGTAAAGGCATTATGTTAAGTGAAATAAACCAAAGACAGAAAGACCAATACCATGCCATCTCACATATATACAGAATCTAAACAAATCAAAAAAATGGACTTACAGATACAGAGAACAAATTGGTTGTTGTTAAAGGTGGGAGGTGGGGAGATGGGTGAAAGGGAGAAGATGGTCAAAGGTACAAACTTTCAGTAATAAAATAAGTCATGAGGATGTAATTTACAGCATGGTGACTATAGTTAATAATACAGTATTATATATTTAAAAGTTACCTTGAGATACCTTAGAAGTTCTATCGTAAGAATAAAAATTATAACTGTGTGGTAATGGATGTTAACTAGACTTTTTGTGGTGGTTATTTCACAATATATACAAATATTAAATCATTTTGTTGTATACCTGAAACTACTATAATGTTATATATCAATTATATCTCAATGAAAAAGAATAAGAATGTCATAATTATGAAAAAATAATGAAATAATATTGAATAATTTGTGTTACGTAGTATGGGAATTATATAAAGGTAAACTAAACTTTTGTGTATCCTGTCCTTGGAGTTTTCAGCTATACCTAATGCCAGAATATCTTGATGCAGAGGAAAAAAGAAAAACACATGACCCATCATGTATAGTATACAAAGTATATAACAAAACATGTTTTAGAAAAGCATTTAATGACAGGAGAAAATAGTCAAGACTATTATTAAGAGGAATAAAAAAATGAAAAACAGTTTGAAAAGGTCCTCTTATTGCTAAATTTGCATACTGCTGTTTTAACAAAACTTATTCCAGGGTATTAGGATTATATATCTATTTGCTTAGGTTTTATATTTATAAGTGTTTGAAAATAAAAATGTATTACTCTTGTAATTCTGAACAATACCTATAAATTCTTAGAGTTATAATTACTAGCTAGCAAGTTTGCACACACACAAATACATGCACAATCACTAATACTTGCAACACAACATCAGCAACAAATCAAAAGGAGGAAGATAATTGACTTGCTTTTTTTTTTCTTGAAGTATAATTAACATACAGTGTTATATTAGTTTCAGATATACAATGATTCAGTAATTCTGTGCATACTCAGTGCTCATAAAAATAAGTATACTCTTAATACCCTTTATCTATTTCACCTGTCTCCCCATCTGCCTCCCTTCTGGCAATAACCACTTTGTTCTCTGTCTTCATGAGTCTGTTTTTTATTTGTCTCTTTTTTCCTTTCTTCATTTTTTCTCTTTAATTTCACATATGAGGGAAATCATATATTTATCTTTCTCTGTCTGACTTATTTCATTTAGCATCACACCATCTAGGTCTACCCTTGTTGCAAATGTCAAGATCTCATTCTTTTTATGGCTGAGTAATATTCTATTTTATGTATCTGTGTGTGTTTGTGTGTGTGTGTGTTCATTCTTCTTTATCCACTCATCTAAGGATATACAGGTGGGTTGCTTCCATATCTTGGCTATTGTAAATAATGCTGCAATAAACATGGGGGTTCATGTATCTTTTCAAATTAGTATTCTCATTTTATTTGGTTAAGTACCCAGTAGAGGGATTAATGGATCATATGGTAATTCTGTTTTTAGTTTTTGAGGAACCTTCATAATGTTTTCCACAGTGGCTGCATCAATTTGAAATTGCACCAATGGTGCACAAGGGTTCTTTTTTCTCCACATCCTCACCAACATTTGTTATTTCTTGTCTTTTTGATTCTAGCCATTCTGACAAGTGTTAGGCGATATTTCACTATGGTTTTGATTTGCGTTTCCAATGATGAGTGATGTTGAGCATCTTTTCATACATCTGTCAGCTATTTGTCATCTTTGGAAGAATATCTATTCAGGTCCTCTGCCCATTTTCAATCAGATTATTTGGTGGGTTTTTTGGTCCTGAGTTGTATAAGTTCTTTGTATTTTTTGGCTATTAGGCCCTTATTAGATATATCATTTGAATATATCCTCTCCCATTCAGTAGATTGCCTTTTTGTTTGTTGATGATTTCCTTAGCTGTGCAAAAGTTTTTTATTTTGATGTACTCCCATTAGTTTAATTTTGCCTTTGTTTCCTTTGGCTGAGAAGACATTTCTAGAAACATATTGCTATGGATGATGCCAAAGAAATTACTGCCTGTGTTTTCTTTCATGGTTTCAGGTCTTACTTTAGGTCTTTGGTTCATTTTGAGTTTATTTTTGTGTATGGTGTAAGGAAGTGGTCCAATTTCAAACAAGGGAAACCCCATAAGGCTATCAGCTGATTTTTCAGCAGTAACTTGCAGTCCAGAAAGGAGTGGCATGATATATTCAAAGTGCTGACTGGAAAAAACCTGCAACCAAGAATACTGTACCTGACAAAGTTATCATTCAACACAGAAGGAAAGATAAAGAGTTTCCCAGACAAACAAAAGTTAAAAGAGTTCACCACTAAATCAGCCTTATAAGATTTGTTAAAGGGAATGCTTTGAGTGGAAAGGAAAAGTCATAATCATAGATAAAAAAATTAAGAAAGGAAAAAATTTCATAGGTAAATACAAATATATAATAAGTAGTAGATAAATCACTTGTAAAACCAGTATGTTGGTTAAAGCACAAAAGCAATAAAATCAATTATATCTACAAAAAATCAGCCAAGGGATTCACAAAATAAAAGAATGTAAAGTACAGGGGCGCCTGGGTGGCTCATTCATTAAGCATCTGCCTTAGTCTCAGGGTGTGATCCCAGAGTCCTGGGATCGAGCCCCATATCAGGCTCCTCTGCTCGGAGCCTGCTTCTTCCTCTCCCATTCCCCCTGTTGTGTTCCCTCCCTCACTGGCTGTCTCTCTCTCTGTCAAATAAATAAATAAAATCTTTAAAAAAAAAAAAGAATGTAAACTACAATATCATGTACATAAAACATGGTGGGGGGAATAAAAATTTAGTGCTTTTAGAATGTGTTCAAACTTCAGCAACCATCAGCTTTAATACAGACTGCTGTATGTATAAGATGTTATATATGAACCTAATTGTAGCCACAAGAGAAGAAGAAAGGAACAGAGAAAAACTACAAAACAACCATAAAGCAACAAAATGGCAACAAATACATACCTATCAATGATTACTTCACATACATATACATAAATATAAATGGACTAGGCCTCCAACAAAAGACAGTCACTGAATGGAGAAAAAAGCAAGACCCATCCATATGCTGCCTACAAGAAACTCATTTCAGACCTAAAGACACATGCAGATCAAAAGTGAAGGGACAGAAAAACATTTACCATGCAAATGGAATCAGAAAGAAAGTTGGGGTAGCAATACCTATATCAGACAAAATAAACTTTAAAACAAAGACTATAATAAAAGACAAAGAAGAACAGTACATAATGATACAGGGAAAATCTAGCAAGAGGATATAAAAATTATGTGTCCAACATGTGACACCTAAATACATAAAGCAACTATTAACAGATATAAAGGAAGAAATTGACAATAATACAATAATAGTAGAGGACTTTAATCCCTCACTTACATCAATGCCTAGATTATCCAGACAGAAAATCAACAAGTGAACAGTGGCTGTGAGACACATTAGACTAGATGGACCTAACAAATATATTCAGGACATTCCATTCAAAAATAGCAAATTACATATTATTTTCAAGTGCACATTGAATATTCTCCAGAATAGATCATGTTAGGCCACAAATTGAATCTCAATAAATTCAAAAAGACTGAAATATCATGCATTTTTTTCAACCATAAAGCTATGAAAGTAGAAATCAAGCATAAGAAAAAAATCTGGAAAGAACACAAATACATGGAGTCTAAATAATATGCTACTAAACAATGAATGGGTCAACCTGGAATCAAATAAATACACAGAAACAAATGAAAACACAATGGTCCAAAATCTTTGGGATGCAGCAAAAGTTGTTCTAAGAGAAGTATATGCAATACAAGTCTACCTCAGAAAAGAAGAAAAATCTCAAACAACCTTATGCCTAAAGGAGCTAGAAAAAAAGGACAAACAAAGCCCAAAGACAGTAGAAGGAAGGAAATAGTAAAGATGAGAGCAAAAATAAATGAAATAGAGACTACACAAAGAATAGAAAAGATAAATGAAACCAGGAGCTGGTTGTTTGAAAAGACAACAGAATTGATACACCTTAAGCCAGACTCATTAAAAAAAAAAAAAGGACTCGAAGTAAAATCAGGAATGAAAGAGAAATAGCAACTGACACTACAGAACTACAAAGGATTATAAGAAAATATTATAGAAAATAATATGACAACAAATTGGACAACCTAGAAGAAATGGATATATTCTGAGAAATATATAACCCTCCAAAACTGAATCAGGAAGAAATAGAAAATTTGAACAGATTAATTACTACCAATAAAACAGAATCAGTAATCAAAAAGCTCATAAACAAAAGCCCAGGACCAAATGGCTTTATAGGTAAACTCTATCAAATATTTAAAGAAGAGTTAATATCTACTCTTCTCACACTATTCCAAAAATAAAATAGGAAGGAAGTCTTCCAGATTTATTCTACAAGGCCAGCATTACCCTGAAACCAAACCAGGTAAGGACACAACAAAAAAGGAAAACTACAAGTCAATATCTCTGATGAACAGAGCTGCAAAAATCCTCAATAAATATACACAACCCTAAAGACTCTTCCAAAAAAAAAACAAAAACACACAAACTACTAGAACTAATAAATGAACTCAGTAAAGTCACAGATAAAAAACTCATATATGGAAGTCTGTTGCATTTCTGTATACTAGTAATGACATATCAGAGAAATTAAGAGAACAATCCCATTTACAACTGCACCAAAAAGAACAAAATACCTAGGAATAAAGTTAACCAAATAAGCAAAAGACCTATACTCTGAAAGCTGTAGAACACTGATGAAAGAAATTGAAGATGACACAAACAAATGAAAAGATATTCCATGCTCATGGATTGGGAGAACCAATATTGCTAAAATGTCCATCCTACCCAAAGCTATCTACAGATTTAATGCAATCCTTTTCCAAAGAACAACACTTCTCACAGAACTAGAACAACAACAACAACAAAATCCTAAAATTTGTAGGGAACCACAAATGTCCCCAAATAACCAAAGCAATCTTGAGAAAAAAGAACAAAGAGGTATCACAATCTCAGATTTCAAGATATACTACAAAGCTGTTGTCATAAAAACAGTATGGTACTGGCACAAAAATAGACACAGATCGCTAGAATAGACAGCACAGAAATAAACCCATGCTTCCATGGTCAATTCATCTTTGACTAGACAAGAAAATACAGTGGGAAAAGACAGTCTCTTCAACAAACTCTACTGGGAAAACTGGACAGCTACATGCAAAAAGAGAATGATATTTGACATACACTTTCCTTGCACCATCTGATTGCATTATATAATCAAAACTAACAGGTTGAAATACATCTGTGTATCCAGTTTTACTTTGGTGAATCTCCTAAAATTGTAAAAATCCTCAAACTTATAAACTATGACCCAGAACAAAAATACCAAACTCCAATTCCAATAAATGGCATTGACTTTTGTGTGGGGTTCTATAGTCTCTTCCATCACTTTTTCTTAAATCTACGTTGTATTTCCTTTGTGCTTATTTTTGACTTGAAATTTATCCCACATGTTCAATATATATAAAGAAGTAGGTTGAAAATGCTAGCAGAGGACATACAGGACCTATGATTACAATGAAAAAAAATGCAGGAATCATTTTAACTGATAGTGAATAGAAGATTACAAATCTGTATAGGATATATTGTTCAAGAGAAGATATGATTGTAAAGGATGAAAAATAAAGTGTTGTTCCTTTATGATTGACTATAAATGTAAACAGAAGAAAAAGTGATCTATGACACAATATTTAAGAGTTTGGATAAAATATTCAACATCTCTTGGATACTCTTAATATTAGCTCAGGAAATTACTAGGAGTTAAAGAATATATAAAGGTCAGGGCTGGTGAATATATCCACTGATAACAATTTGAATGCAACTAGAATTTGTAGGTGCTTTAGGATCTGAGAATTATAAGTGTCCAGGTGTGAAGTAAGGGACCCATGTGATATTTGTGTTGAGATCATCCAAGAATGGAAGTACATACCTCAAGAGATTTTCAAAGTAGGTGAAAGAGATAGATACATTCAACAGAATTGATGTCACCAATGAGAAAAGGAATATACCTAGTAGAAAATGCATCCACAGAGCACTAGCTTGTACCCCTGTCAGTCACCATTGACTTAAAAACAAATGAAATCATGGATAGACTCTAATCTTGAGTAGAAAAAATTCTCTATATAAGACATAATATTTTCCCCACATTTGATTAGACATAAACTTCTTAAGAGCCAAAAGTAACAGAAAGCTGAGAAATGTAATAGTATTTGTAAGTTCTATTTGCCTTGTCTCTTGCTACAACACAGATCCCTGTTATTAATGCAAATGCACCCAAAGCAGTGTATGAACAGCAACTGAAGTTTTCTACATGGATAACCATCTCAAAGTAGATCATTAAAGTGATTTTTCCTTAAAGTGAGCTCACCTAAATCAAACAGCAACATAAAAATATGCATTTCATGGGGCTCCTGGGTAGCTCAGTCAGTTGAGTGTTCGACTCTTGATTTTGGCTCAGGTCATAATCTCAGGATTGTGAGATCAAGCCCCACAGTGGGCTTTGCACTGGGCATGGAGCCTGCTTAAAATTGTCTCTCGGGGTGCCTGGGTGGCTCAGTCATTAAGCGTCTGCCTTCAGCTCAGGTCATGATCCCAGTGTTCTGGGATCAAGCCCTGCATCGGGCTTCCTGCTCGGCGGGAAACCTGCTTCTCACTCTCCCACTCCCCCTGCTTGTGTTCCCTCTCTCACTGCCCCTCTGTCAAATAAATAAATAAAACCTTAAAAAAAAAAGACTGTGTCTCTCTCTCTCCCTCTGCCCCACCCCTCCTCTAAAAAAATAATAAAAAGTTTGCGTTTCATAAAAATACAAAAAATATAAATTTTGTGAAATGTGAAACATCTTGAATTCTTTATTCCAGTAGAAACTTTCTAAAGGTAGCTGCTTTAATCATCTCAGTTTTATTTTAAGATTTATTTATTTGAGAGACAGTGAGAGAGAGAGAGAGAGAGAGCACACAAGCAAGGAGAAGGGCAGAGGGGGAGGGAGAAGCAGGCTCCCCCCTGAGCAGAGAGCCCGATGAGGGGCTTGGTCCCAGGACCCTGGGATCATGACTCGTGCTGAAGGTAGATGCTTAACCAACTGAGCCACCCAGGCACCCCAATCATCTCAGTTTTAAAGCTAAATTAGAGACACAGAAAATATCAGGTATAGTTAGTAGATGCTTCACTTCTTCCCATTTAAAGCTTTCATTGTGTAGTATCACAAAATGTTAGATTTGGGATTAGAAAATCTTGATAAAAAGTGTCTCATCTAAGGAATCCTTTGCACAGAAGTCCTAGATCAGTGGATAGGTCAAAATGTTTCAGTCCTCTCTGTGCTGCCTAAGGTTGTCAGTCCTTCATCTACTGGAGAAAACATGACCCTTAACACATGCATATCAGACTTGTATGCATATCAGACTTGTATCACCTTTTCCTCCCTCCGCATTTTGTCTAGGATTTTTCCAACTTTTCAAATTTTTCATGTGTTGAATAGCTCAACCTCTCTATTCCTGCATTTGTTTTTATCACAACTCCTGTCATTATCAGGGTAATTTCTGGGTTCATCTGGACATGGAAACCAATACACCAGTTCTTCTTTTCCGTTAACCTTTGCAAGTTCAATTCCCTTCACCATCTAGCAGTTCAACCACCCATTACCACAGCAACACCTTTGACATAATCATCTTCACAACTGCTGTACTTTTAAAATATTCGATTTTTATCTGTCACTTTCTCAGGATGGTCTTCAGGATTCAGAAAAAAAGAAGGCGTATGGGGAAATCAGATTCATATATGTCTTAACAATCTTAAAAGCTATGAGAAAGAACAGATAAATTACTTACAAAGAAATGACAATTAAACTGACAGCATCAATAGACACCAGAAACAAATGGAATAGTGTTTTCGAAGTGCTGAGGGAAAATGATTGTCAAATTAAACTTCCATGTGCAGAATTAATGAGTGAAGGTGAAATAATGATACTTTTAGACACACAAAGTCTGAGAGTTACTCTACTCATAGACCCCTATTAAATGAACTACCATATTTCACTGGATTTAAGATGTCATCAATTATATGATGTATCAGCAAAAGGAAAAAAATGCTGTTAATTAAACTATGATATGCCCTCAACTGTAAAGTGCATCCTAATTACAGAGATGTTGAAAATATGAAAAACTTTTATCTTAGAATAAATTAAATAAAAACGAAGAGAGGAAATAACTTCAAGAAGGAATGAACCCAAAAGGTAGGGATAGTATGTAAGAGACAATATTGAGCAAAGAAACTTGTAAACATATTTGCAAATGCAAGCAAGACCTGACAATAGCTAGTAGTAATTACTGTGTGACCGAAAAACAAGATTGAACTAAAATGCCAGTTGACAACAACATGGAAGGAGGGAAGAGACCATGTTAGTGATAGTCTATGGCCCTTATATTATTTGGAGGAAAGGTTGGCAATACTCTTGGGCATTGTTTAATATCTTAATGGTCACCTGTAAAAGAGGAAAAAAGTGTTCTATATTCAAACAGTTAAAATAAAAATGCAGAAATTTTTATTCATGTAACGAATTCAATAGAGCAATGAGAATGAATGACTTAGACCTATTTCTATAAACATAAATCTCAAAAACAATGATGAATGAAAAAAACAGCTATGATTTAAAACTGAGAACATAAATCCCTCAATTATGGTAACTAGCCAAACAGCTACTATTTACTGATTGCTGAATATTACCTAGGTCCTTATTTAATCTACCCAACAACTGTCAGAAAAAAACTAACTTTCCATGCCACTATATAAATACCCAAAGGTTAGGTATGTACTAAGAGTGTTACTCCACTCTCTTTGCATAACATAGTTACTAAGTAATTGAGCTCAGTCTCAACTCCAGGTGTTCTAACTCATGAAGAATATTTATCCTTAATCACTACCTCCTACCATTAGTTCCCAATCCTTGTGCAACAGCACCTCATATATAGCAGGCACTCAATGAACTTATTTTTAAAGGAAGGAAATAAGGGAGACAGAGATAAAGGCTGAGGAAGATAGAGAAGAGTACTGGGAGGCAGGGGGAGAAAAAGGAAAGAAAGTTGAGTTATGATGCCAACTCAGGACACTAGTACCAAACTACCTTTGTGACCAGTATTGCAACAGGCTGGGAGCTTTTGTGGATGCATTTCCTTAATCAAGTAAATGAGGCAAAATTCTGAAGAAAGTCAGTCTATATGTGTATAAAGAGCTGGGGAATGTATCATCCATGCTTCTTGGAAAGAATATACCGAGAAGGTTTTTGCCGTCTGTATTCAGTTTGATGAATGTAGTTTGTATAATTCTGGCATGAAGATATCTGGGTAGATATTCTGCATTTTCACCTGCCAGAGATGCTGAGGTTTCCTAAGAGATTTCATTCTAGTAAGAATGAACAAAGTAGATGAGTAAGAAAGGAGCAGAGTAGGCTCATCACTTATGTAAGATTATAAAGATCCAAATATAAATTTCTAGTGGTTTCCCATTATGGAAATAACAATTCCACTGACATAGGGGTCAATGAATTTGCCTAGAACAATATATATAACTTCTTTGACTGGTGTGATTCTTCTTATATGTGGGTCCTGACTGTTTGCTGAGTCAGCTGAGAAAACGTTGTTGTTTTTTTTTTAAGTATTTTTAAGATTGGATAATCAGTGACAAACTCAAAATCCACAGTAACTTTTTTGTTCAGTGGAATATCTGATATTGGCATTTGACTTCTAAAAAACAAAACATGGCTCTCTCTCTCTGAGAACAATCTAACAACCTGGGAATGGAGAAGAAAAGAGCTCTCATCCTAACCCCCCACTTTCTTATCTTCAGTATAGCAAGGATTTCTCATTCCTTGAGCTGGGCTTTTAAATGTGGATGGCGTGACATCTGGACAAAAGAATAATTAGGGAAACCTCTAGGAGGAAATTAGAAATAATGAATACCGAGATTTTCTTACCTCTATTAACTACGTGGGAGGCATGATATTTCTGAGTGGTGAAAAGAACTCAAATTTGGATGTTTTCCATCTATATGCCACTGACCACTTGTGGACTTCCTTTTGAGAGGAGGAGCTGATAAAATTAAAATATGGTATAAATATGTATCAGTTCAGTAACAGCAAATGCCAACACACAGATTTTCATATTTTACCCTCTATATGGGTATTATTTCAAAAATAACTAAATTCATTATTTTCAAAAGATGTACCTAGAGTAAGAATTTTGTTTTTTTATTTTTTATTTTTATTTATTTATTTTTTTGTTGTAAAGTTCTATGACTCATTAGTTGCATATAACACCCAGTGCACCATGCAATACGTGCCCTCCTTATTACCCATCACCAGCCTATCCCATTCCCCCACCCCCCTCCGCTCTGTAGCCCTCAGTTTGTTTCTCAGAGTCCATAGTCTGTCATGGTTCATTCCGCCTTCTGATTACCCCCCTTTCTTTATCCCTTTCTTCTCCTACCGATCTTCCTAGTTCTTATGTTCCATAGATGAGAGAAACCATATGATAATTGTCTTTCTCTGCTTGACTTATTTTGTTTTAATGCCAGTCTGATGGAATAAGTGCTGCTTCACAGGGATAACACCTAAACTGTAGTTTTTTATACATCAGTAAATGAAACATGTATCTTAATTGGGATCCAGGAGTAGTTTCATACAGATAAACTCTTGAGTGTTTCCTAAATTGTGGATATTTACCATTGGTGATCCAGGAAGTGATTCGTTGTGGTGCAGGGACATGAAAAAATATGAATCACATTATTAAAAATTTAATCTTTTTGAATTATCTTTCAATCCTTTTTTTTTCTTTTTGAACAAGAGAGAATACTTAAGGCCCCGAGCCTTTAGCAAACAATAGCACCTTGCTAGAATTAAATAATGTTATTTTTTCAGAGTATTTACTTTTATTTTCCTCCTTTTTATATCATTGATTCTAGTTTTTAATGTAGACTAGTTACAAATATTTTCTTATAAATAAATGCACTTAAGTGAAAAAGGCAAGTCAATTTAAGGAAAAATATTGGATAGCTGTACAAGTTCTATTTTGGATAAGGCAAAACTTACAAGTTTGATAGAAGAATGTCTGAAATCTGGTACAATATTGTAGTGAGTGTTAAGTGACATAGCATTGATTGACAGAGCAAATTGTTTCTTTCTATATTAGCAAATGGAAGTAAAGAATGGAGAATCATCCTTGAAACAGTACCCTGAACAAGTGAGTCTCAATAGGCTATGTAGTTTTGTGCAGGTGTGTGTGTGTGTGTGTGTGTGTGTGTGTGTTCACTGCTGGCACTGGGCACCTTCCTCAGATCTTTCGTAACCTACAGTACTCAGCCTTCCAGTCACTGAGAAGTAGAAAGTGTATGCTAATACATTTTACTGGGAAGATGACTATAAACACCTTCAAAGGATACATGTGCAAAACCCATGGGCAGATTCAGAGTATAAATAAAGTACATAAAGGGAAAATATGCAACGGCTCTAAAAGTCCTCTCTTTTCCGATTTGAAAAAGGACTCTGGTACAGAGTTTGTTCTTTCATTGCTGGCTGATTCCATTTAAATAGTCCATATGTTTTTGGAGCTTAGAATAAGGCCAGATGACATGCTGTATTTAGGGTGCTGGTCTTTAGGAATGGAAAAGGGTTTGTATAAGTTTTGAAAAGCATTATGAATGATGAAGGAACGACAAGCCCATTAAGTTGGTTGTTACTGTAACCTTTGGACTGAACAATTCATAACAGCTCCAGTTCATAACCATAGCAAAATTCAGAATTATTCAAGCTTTCTACATAACAGGAACTTAGCTTGTTCCAATGATAAACAGACACACATGAAGGAAAATTCCACTGACCTTCTCTTCACCTCGTCCTCAGAGGCCTAATTGCCTTAAGAAGTAGTGTCAAAACAGAACACATACCTTCAGTCTCTGCAGTTTGGATGAGCAAGGAGGTGAATATTTTGCTTTTAAGTAAACCAGAATATGCTTAAATTGTTGTATAATGATAAGCCAAATATTATAATGGTTTAAAGAGATAATTAACATCCTTCTAAATGCAGAAAAATTAAACATAAGTCTTGGTGGGGTAATAAATATAGTTGTCTTTTGACAAAAGTTCAAAATGAAAAAAATTTATTTTGAATGATGGTCAAGATAACTGCTTCAATAGTAGTAAGATATATCGATGTGTGTATGTGTGCATAGAGAGATTTCGTTGGTGTGAGTGTAGAAAAATAAACTCTTATTCACTTCGTTTAGGAAATTTAAGCTGTGGATACTAACCTAGTTACCTCACTTCTATTAATTTACTTTATTTATACCTAATCAAATTTAGAATAATGTATCTACATGATACAAGTTACAGCATGTTTATAAAAGCAGCAATTAAAAAAAAAACTGGGTACAGGTATCTGTCAACAACAGACTGGATAAACCAGCTGTAGTATAGACATTCCTTGAATACTGTGCAACTATAAAAACTAGCAAATAACACAAAAAAACTGTAAAATAAATATATATGTGAGCATATAGAAAAATTTCATGATCTATTACATCAGTAAACAAATTCCAAATGTTTTAAAATAAGCAGACAAAAAATATATATATACATATATACATACAAACACACACATATTCGTACATGTCTTTATTTCTGTGTACTAGCTTATATTTTATAAATACTAAATCATCTGGAATGTTATTCACCAAAAAGTTAGCATCAGTGAAGAGCTACCATTATGATTTCATGGGAAGGGCAGTCCATGGGAGAGTAATAGCAGAGCAGAAGAACATGACAGAATAGTTTGTAGCTCTTGGGAGGTATTTATGTGAACTTCTAGATGTAATTGGGTAAGACTTTGAACAGAGGTTGGAAATCCTTTATCAGCAAAGTAGGGAACAAACACCCATGATTTGGGAGTTGCTTAAACGTGACTACATGCATTGTATAAATCCTAGAAAATGTGAGTTACAATTCTGTTGTTTTTTTTTAAATGTTTCACTTAGTTGTTTGATATCCAAAAACAGATGTAGGAGTTACATGAAAAGCTCTGTACAAGAATTAAGTTTAATGAGGTATGTTCACCCACAGGGCACTCAAACATTAAGACTAATACTAACAACGCGCATTTGTATAGAGCTTGATGATTGACATAATGTGTTCATACAACAGTGTCTTGTTCATAGTTAAATGTTATGAAATTAAATAATGCATCAACTTCATTAGTGTTATACCGTGTTCTGAGTGGAAAACTTATGGAAAAGAAGGGAGAGATACGTATTTAACAATTTTGATTTTGTAGTAACTTGAAATGAGTTAACTAAACTGTTCTGTATTATGGGTCAAGATCAGGAAGGAAAACTTCAGTCATACATTAAGATTTAAAACAGAAACAATAAATGAATGAATGTGAGTTCTGTGACATAAATATGATTCTGAAAGGTACAAAGCATGGTGATATAAAAGTCCTCTGGTAAAAATTACAACACTTTTTTTTTCTTTTAAATATGCATAAGCCAAAATCTATACTGTTATTTTAAGAATAAAAACAAGTACCATTCCGAATGTAAACCAAGATTTTTCTGGATTAGTGGTTTTAACTCTACTATTTTATAGAGAAGTAGACTTTATTTTGAGAAAATGGTATATGAAGACCCACTAGAGTGTTTAAATTCATTTTCATGTTTGATCAGATACCTCAAAACAAAAGACGTGATAAAGGAGGAAGTAGAAGGAAAGAGGAAGAGGAAAATAGGTGGGAGGTTGTTTTCAAGAATATCAAAGAACCATTTCAATATCTATTGTAAATGTTTATTTCAAATTGAAAGTGGTACAGAGAGGAAGTTTATAAAGAATTCAGGGGAAAGAATTGATTCAACCCAAGAGTTTCCTTAGTCTACAATTCTTTTCTTCTTCTTCTTTTTTTTTTTTTGCATACAATGTTATTTTAGGAATTCTATTTCCTTTTTTAAAAACGGGAATTAAAAGCAATACAATTTAGAAGCTACTGACTTCTTAAGTTTCTCCTAATCCACAGAAATTCTCTTTAGGGGAAAGGACTCTATAACTAGTATCCGTTCAATATTTGTTTCTTAAGGAAAAGAGCAGTAATAACAACAAAAGTAAAACTGATTGTTAGTTTTACTAGAATGCTTCCAGCAAAATGAGCTTTGTCCCTATCTAGGTAACATCATATCAACTGACAATTTAAGTAAATTCTAGTAACAAAACAAAGTAGTTCTACTAAATAACCAGAATTGAAGAAAGAAAATAATTAAATTAGTAGAAATTTCACTCAGCCCAATTGATTGAATACTTTTATTTAGATGACCTGGTAATCTGGGTTCACCCTAATAAGAACACATTTTACTCTAGGCAGAATTAGAGAGTGAAAAGGTAAAAAAAAAAAAAACCCTCAGATGCAAAAATAATTCAAACTGGGCAAATCTTATTATAGTCAATTTCTGGAGGGTGTGAAAGTTCTTTTGTAGAGTAGGACTGAAACCATATATTAGATATTTTACCAAATAGGCCTTCAGTACTTAGAAATAGTTTTTCTAAATAGAAAATATGCAATAATTTCCTATAAAAGAACTTTGATCAAGATCTCTAATTTTTATGATTAGGTAATGTGTTGCTCATGTGGCTTTTTCCAGATATAAACACAGAGAATGAAGGAAGCCCTTACAAGTCACTTGCACTGATACTTAGTTGACTCTCCCATGGACTACATGAACCAAAACCCAGTTACAGTCCCATGTAGGAATCTGTACCAAGGGAATAATTTTTGTTCTACTCTCATTCAACTTCTTCAGCATCTTGCATCTTTCATCTCTCACTTAAATAGAGTAGAAATAGGATATTTTTATTCCTGTTCTTTTTTGTGTTTTTTTTCTTTTCGTTTTCATACAAAATAAGGAATTATTCAAATAGATAAATATGGTTGTTGGTTTGTAAAGTGAATATACAATTTATCTGGGTTTCCTGGGACTCAGAATTATCTATTGTATCTCTGATATACTAGCTGATATCACTAGTTGATAAAGTGTTTAATAGCTTTGTCTAAATCTAGGAAAAGTGCTTGCAAAGCTTTAAAATATCACCACACTGGGTTTTTTTAATTTTTAAATTTAAATTCAATTTAACTAATGTATACTGTATTATGAATTTCAGAGGTAAAATTTAGTGATTCATCATTTACATATAACACCCAGTGCTCATTCCATCACATGCCCTCCTTAATGCCCATCACCCAATTACCCCATTGCCCCACCCATCTCCCCTCCAGCAATCCTCAGTTTGTTTCCTAGAGTTAAGAGCCTCTTATTGTTTGTGTCCCCTCTGATTTTGTCTTATTTTCTTTCTTTTCCCCATGTTCATATGTTTTATTTCTTAAACTCCACATATGAGTGAAATCATATTTGTCTTTCTTTGACTGACTTATTTCACTCAGCGTAATACGTTCTAGTTCTATCCATGTTGTTGCAAATGTCAAGATTTCATTTTTTTCTTGATGGCTGGGTAATATTCCACTGTGTGTGTGTGTGTGTGTGTGTGTGTGTATACACACCACATCTTTTTTTTAAGATTTTATTCATTTTTTTGTCAGAGAGCACAAGCAGGGGGAGCAGCAGGCAGAGGGAGAAGCAGGCTCCCCACTGACCAAGGAGCCCAATGCAGGACTCCATTCCAGGACTCTGGGGTTGTGACCTGAGTTGAAGGCAGACGCTTAACTGACTGAGCCACCCAGCCATCCCACCACATCTTCTTTATACATTCTGGGCTCTTTCCATAGTTTGACTGTTGTGGACATTGCTGCTATAAACATTGGACTCCATGTGCCCCTTCAAATCACCATATTTATATCCTTTGGATAAATGCTTAATGGTACAATTGCTGGGTCATAGATAGTTCTGTATTTAACTTTTTGAGGAACCGCCATACTGTCTTCCAGAGTAGCTGTACCAGTTTGCATTCCCACCAACAGTGTAAGAGGATTCCCCTTTCTCCACATCCTCGCCAATATCTGTTGTTTCCTGGGTTGTTAAATTTAGCCATTCTGACCGTGTAAGGTGGTATCTCATTGTGGTTTTGATTTGTATTCCCTGATGCTAAGTGATGTTGAGCACTTTTTCATGTGTCTGTTGGCCATTTGGATGTCTTCTTTGCAGAAATGTCTCTTCATGTCTTTTGCCCATTTCTTGATTGATTATTTGTTCTTTGGGTGTTGAGTTTGGTAAGTTCTTTATAGGTTTTGGATACTAACCCTTTATCTGATAAGACATTTGCAAATATCTTCTCCCATTCTGGAGGCTGCCTTTTAGTTTTGTTGATCCTTCGCTGTGCAAAAGCTTTGTACTTGATGAAGTCCCAATAGTTCATTTTTGCTTTTGCTTCCCTTGCCTCTGGAGACGTGTCTAAGCAAGAAGTTGCTGCAGCCAAGGCCGAAGAGGTTGCTGCCTGTGTTCTCATTTTGATGGACTCCTGTCTCACATTTAAGTCTTTCATCCATTTTGAGTTTATTTTACTGTATGGTGTAAGAAAGTGGTCCAGGTTCATTCTTCTGCATGTAGCTGTCCAATTTTCTCAACAGCATTTGTTGAAGACCCTGTCTTTTTTCCATTGGATGTTCTTTTCTGCTTTGTCAAAGATAAGTTGACCACAGAGTTGAGGGTCCATTTCTGGTGATCTCTGTGTCTCTTTTTTTTGCCAGTACCATAGTGTCTTGATTATTACAACTTTGTAATAGAGCTTGAAGTCCGGCATTGTGATGCCTCCAGCTTTGGTTTTCTTTCACCACGCTTTTCTATCCTCATTATATCAACTATTTACTTCAAACAAACCCTCAAATTGTACCTCTTATCTTTTATAAATGTTCTAGATGCGAGGAAGATGGAGATAAAAGACAGTCTGTGCTCTCAAGGAACACACAGACTAGAAAAGACTGTTGTGTATCATATCATATCATATGGAGTGATGTCACAAAATATGTGGTATGATGAAGACATGAATAGGATATAATTGGTGCTCAGAGGAGGAGTATTTAACCCAGGTATTGGATGTAGAGAATTATCCAAAGAAAGTTCATTTGTTTGTTAATGAAATCTAAACTGAGTTTGAAGTTAAGTTGAAGAAAGCCAGGTAGATAAGGTGGAGACATTATTCAAGGCCTAGAGAGGTAAAACTGTAGGATACATCCAGGCAACAACAAATCAGTTTACTTTGTTAGAAGGGACACATTTAGCAGCTGCTGCAGGTAAGACTGAATAGATAGCACAAGCCAGATAATGAAGGGCCATCTCTCCTGAGATAAGAACAGTTTATTCTGAACATTATAGAGAGCCTTCAGAGGGCTTTAGGGGGATGGTATGAGCAGACATGCATTTGGGGGAATACAATATGTGAAACGTGTAGAGCATTGCAGAACTGGAGGGTTGGGTACAGAAGTGTGTGATGGGCAGCAGAAAAATTAGGGGTCTCTTTGCAATGATTTAGATTTGAAATAGACTAGTGACACTGGGAGAAGAACAGGAGTTAGATCTGAGATATTAAAGCAAGTTGTGTGCCAAGGCTTAATAATGAATTAGAGATTGAGGGAAAGCTGGAGGAAGAGCGAAGGATTACACTCAGGTTTTTTGTCTGGGAGACTGGATGAGAGTACTATTGCTTTGCATTGCTTAAAGTCTTTACTTTTTTTTCTTTTCTTTAATCTGTCCTTCTATCCATTTATTCCTTTAATATCACACCTCCCCTTGCCCTCATCAGTGAAAAGTTGGAAAGATAAAATGCCATGAACTATTCTAGTCCATTCCAGTTAGCTATATGCTTTTCACTAACACCTAACTGGTTACGACTCTGAGGAATTTTTTGTTTACCTGTCATTCTTAAATATGGTAAAGATTATCTACTGATAGAAAAACCAACCAGTGACAAATTATGTTAAATGGATCTATCATAGTAGAAGAATTTATTAAGATATAATGATTGATATAGAACACTGAGGTATTAAAATATGTTGCACAAATTTTCTGGAAGTTCCAAGTAAACAGACTAAACTTTTCTTACTTCATCCAGAAAACCAGAAATTTAGGACACATGTTCACAATAGATTAGAAATATATCTCTGATATACTTTATAAATGTTGACTATTTAGTACATAATTTTAGTTCTCTAAGGCTGTATACCAAGAATAATTATTATGCTTGGTACTAATTTGAGAAGACAGTATTTTCTCAATAGAACTTCATCTCATTTTTTATTATTTTACCTAATAGCCTCCTGTAGTACATACTATACTATGCAATTATATGTATTACATATTATATTTAGTATATTAGCTTCGCTCAGTTGGCTAGAATATGATTATTGTAGAAGAGGTTGCTAATTTCTCATATTACCCTTCTATTGTTCTTTCCTTTTGTGATAGACCCTCCCTGCATGATCACCTAGCTATATTCCCTACTGCTTAGCATCCCTGTCAGCTTCTTATAACTAAGTTGTTTCCAGTGGGATATGAGTAGACATATGTATAACCTTCAGGTCTTGTCCTTAAAAATAATTTGTCTTGGTCACCTTTTTTCCCCCGTCTTCTCCCATTGGTTGTTCTTGCAAAAGGCAAGAACAGGGCATTTTCTTCAACCCCAGATAGAAGCCTCATGATAAAGAAAGCAGTGTCAACCTGCCAGCTTGGGTCCTGGATTACTACGTCAAAGCTTCTCATTAACTATTTTCTCCTGCAGAGTTATATGAGAGAAAGACATCTGCCTTCTTCAAGGCACTGTATTTTCTATCTCTGTTATAGAAGCTTCTTCTCTATCCAGACTCATACTGGTGATCATGACAAGTTTTGCAGCTCCCATGTAACACAGCCAATGGTTTTCACACAAGAACAACTGTCTCAACGCATGTCATAAAAGGAACAAGTTTTTCAAAGAAACTGGGCAGGGTTGAGGGCAGCTGGATGGAGAACATGCAGATACATCATAGTAATATGATCACAAGGCCTGGAAGATAATGATGAATCACATGAATTGTTTTTGTTCCCACTTTTCCTCCACCTCCCACTCCCAAACTTTCATTAACTCCAAGCTCAACATTTGGAAATTGAGTATGTGGAAGATGGGCCTTCAAAACAATATTCTGTCTGGAATTTGAGACTGGTTCATAACTCTTAGCTACACTGATGGGATATAGGGTACCCACCCTATGACTGATGAAACATTTAATGTGCATGTATCAAAAAGCACTGAATTGATATGCTTTTCTTGCACTGTGAGTAAAACCTACAAATGGGCACAGCTGGTCAGCAACTTGGTCATTTGGACTTTCCATTCTGAAAAAAAAATCCTTACTCATTTTCACTTCTTACCTCCTACAAACTACATTTGGATTTTACACTTTAGACTATGACATCTCACTTCTAAAAACTAAAATGTAAAGGTTTGGGCGGTATTATTCATCAGCTTGTTTAAAAATGCATTTGAATTCATATTTATAGCATCATGCAAATATAAATATCATGAAGCAAGAATAAACACTGTGCCTTAAAGTGTTTCATTCCAAGAGTGTGTGGAAACCTTTAGAAGTGGGCAACCGAAAAATCACACTGCCTGATTTTATTTATCATCTACCCCTCGAGGAGTGGGCAGACTAGAAAATTTGTGCATTTCTTCAGAAGTCAGCTTCATCTGGAAATAGGACAAGGTGTGAAACTGAGAGTAAAGAAGTCTCAAAGTAATGTGGTTGACAGTGGAATATGAATTAGTGTAATGTAGATTATTTTTCCCTTAGTTCACAGAACCTTCAGCACTACCAAAAAACTCATAATAGAATTCCCTCTAAAAATAAAGTTGATCTTCAATTCATGACATTTCAGAGTTGATTACCATGATACCAAGATGGTATATGGGTTACAAATGCCAACATTAGTCTTTCAGTAACAAACTACGGACTCAGTAGAGGTCGAACTGAGAGCCTAAAAATTAAGGCCCTGGTATGTTCAGCATTTCTGCAAAACTTGAATGGAAGTGTATGCTTTGACAGATTAATGTTGACTTTAAATCAGAGAAACTGTATTTGAATATAATTGAGCAAAGCATGCGAAATAAATTATATTGCTTAAGAAGCAGATGAGTTCTTAGGTTTGGATAATTTATCATTGGTTTTACGAAGATTAAGAAAAAGTCTGATAAGGAATATGACTATTTTTATAGTAAATGAAAAAAGTACCTGTTAGTAACTCTTTAAAAAGACTTCTCTATCAATTTCAAAGAAATACACTTAAGAGCAAAAAGAAAATACTCTTATACTACTTAATAAGATTTAACTGAAGTAAATTTCTCTCATTTCTCCATCAGTATTTTCATTATTCCATACTGGAATGACTTAAAAATGGTGGAGTGATTTACTTAAAATTAAGAATTTTACTAAAATTAGAATTCTAAAATTTCATTTTCTGTTTTTAGTTTTTCTTTTTTTTCTGGTATAGGTGCATAAGTGAGGTGGTAGAATAAGAAAAGAAATACAGAGTGGTACTATATTTAGAAATTATCTTTTGAGGAGCGCCTGGGTGGCACAGCGGTTAAGCATCTGCCTTCGGCTCAGGGCGTGATCCCAGCGTTGTGGGATCGAGCCCCACATCAGGCTCCTCTGCTATGAGCCTGCTTCTTCCTCTCCCCCTGCTTGTGTTCCCTCCCTCACTGGCTGTCTCTATCTCTGTCGAATAAATAAATAAAAACTTTAAAAAAAAAAGAAATTATCTTTTGAAAACGTTACTTCTTTTTCAGAATGAACATTCTTAAAGGGTCACCATATAAAACTGTAAGGGAGGAGTAGTAAAGCAAAATATAAAAGTTAGTAGTAGATATAATTTATTGGTCCAAAAATGACGGCCTAGTTTTGAGAAACAATTTACTTCCATTTGGTCTGAATAGAGTATCAGCAATGATAAACAAATAAGCCTATTTGATTGGGAGGATGGATAGCAAAATAAATTAATATATCCAGAGATTGAATGATAAATACACTTCTCCCTTGATAGTACATTTTTCCAAAGAATTTGTAAATGTTTATAATGACCATCTTTAATTAGAAACCCCTTTATCAAGATGGCAGGAACTCAGCCTGAATTATATGTACATCATTTATGTGTCTTATTTTAGTCAAGTTCTTATTATTTTAACACAGAATCATCCTTCGTTGGCATGCAACAAAAGACAGGAAAGTAAGATGTAAAATACAATACAATGCATATTTATCATCATCTGAAATAGACAAATGTATTTTTATTTGGATTTTTTTTTTGGAAACCTACACACATGTATCAACATCAAATGCAAGAATATAATACTCTTGAAACTTATTAAAAGACATATAAGTCCAGGGGCGCCTGGGTGGCACAGCGGTTAAGCGCCTGCCTTCGGCTCAGGGCGTGATCCCGGCGTTCTGGGATCGAGCCCCACATCAGGCTCCTCCGCTATGAGCCTGCTTCTTCCTCTCCCACTCCCCCTGCTTGTGTCCCCTCTCTCGCTGGCTGTCTCTATCTCTGTCAGATAAATAAATAAAATCTTTAAAAAAAAAAAAAAATAAAAAAAAAAAAATAAAAAAAATAAAAGACATATAAGTCCAGGAAACTAGGGATGAAAAATATTAGGACAGGCCCATATTTTTCCCCTAATAAGTAAAAATTTTAACATGGCTCTAGGATCTTTTGTGCCTGATAAATGAGCACAATATATTATGGAAAAGAATTAAGTTCCAGGTATTTCAATAACTACAAGTATCTTAAGATCGGAGACATTTAGTATATAGTGTATATTTAACCACATACTCCAGTTCCCATATCACCAACTGATAATGGACTATTCAACTCATATATTCTGTTAATTTGGCCCACATAAAACGGAACTCTGATTTCTTAAAGAGATAGATTCTGCTTCTGTCCTCATTTTACTACTATTACCACCTCTTTCCTATTTTTCTGGATTAGAATTATCCAAGTCATATTTGATTCCAAGATTTTTTATTCACCTTTCTCATCCACACAGCAATTTACAACTTTGCATGCTCTGTAGTATTTGTTTTCTCTTTTCCATTTCCACTTCGATTTAGTTTAGAATCCTAAAATCTCACCCTTAAACTCATACCAGTACTTTTCAAACTTGTCTTTGCCTCCAATATCTTTCTCTTTAAAGACACTTTGTACACTGTTGCAAAATTAATTTTCCTTAAATATTATTTTCATCATGCCACTTACGTGTTTGATAACGTGGAGACCCTGCAGCCCTGAATCTTAGGCTTCCTAACTCTGTGCCAGTGGATGTGTCGTGTCACTCTCTGGCCTCACTTCCAAGTGTGAAAATGAAGGTGTTGGACAAGTCATTCTCAAAGTTTGCTCTATCATGTGTGTTACATGATTATGTGATCCTCTGAGCAACCCGGCCCTCCCACTATCTGCAGCAGCAGTTCTCAAACTGGGCTGTATGGAAGAGTCACCTGCTGTGTTGTTGTTTTCCATTTGCCCTCTCCCATATAGTCTTCATCCTTCTCTACCCTATCTCGTGCCCCAGGAGGGTAACCCTCACTGAGTGCACCATCTAGGTTCCCTTGCCCACTGGTTTCTCCCAGGATTTGGCCAATGGGAGACACTGAAAGAAGATAGGTGGACAGGAGGAGAGTGTCAAAGTATTCTTCTCCTGGGAAAAAATGTCTTTAAGAAGGGCAGATCTTAGTCCTTTTCTGTTTGTGAATCACATCTCAAGCAGTAGTTTTGTCCCTCTGACTATAGCTCCTACCAGGAGGCCAAATGGATTCCAGATGTTACTAATATCTAGCCACCTTCTCCATAACACTGAGTTTGTTGCATTAACCTTGCTCGCACTTTTGCAAGTTGTCGCTTCATTAAAGCCTCTTCATTTATATCATTTTTCTGGGATCCTGATCAGTCGATATGAAGAGATTTTTTTTTAGACCTCACTCCAGATCAGAAGAATCAGGAAACTTGGGTGGGGGCCCAAGTAGAAGTAATTTACAAAAGCTCCTCCTGGTAGATTATAGTATAGATAAAGTCCAAACACTTTATATCTTACTCAAAGCCATGTGTAACCTGATACCAACTAATCTTTTTGATCTTTTCCATCTTTTGCAGATACTATAGAAAAAACAATCTCTCACAACAAAATTTGGCCAGTTAATAATTTTGCCAATAGGCTAATTTAAAGAAACATCAACAAGTATAAATATAACATATGCTGGACACATTGCTTACATGCTCAAAAAACAAACAAACAAACAACAACAACAAAAAACTTCGCAAATGAATCAATACCAGAATTGGGGGGGTGGGGGTGGCGCAGATTTATTGGCACAAAAACTTCTGGAAAGAAGTGACTTTAGATTTAATGAAATATATTAAGAAGGGCAGATCTTTCAAGGTATCATATGCTTCTTGGTTATCTCATACGCATGAAATGCAGAGTCTCAAACCATCATTTGTATAGTTTTCTAGTAGGTATGTTTCTCTTTTCATTTGGTCAGTTATTAAGAAGTCTCACATTTGACTTTCATATTCTCTCACTTGCCTTGATTACCATTGGTTTACAAGCAAAGAAATGGACAAATAAGTTGGTAGGTAGGATGAAAAAAGATACCACCGTTCTTCAGTTACACAGGAACTGGTGATATTTGGAGCGAACACATGGTGGCTAGTGCCTTTAGTTATTTCCAGTTGTAGGATTCTAGGATGCTTTTCAAGTCTTGATTGTCTGACAGATAACTTCTTCCCTTGTGCTTGTCCTAAAGGCTTATTTCAACTCCTCTAATCTCAGCTAGATGGCCACTGTTAACTGCTGTTGGGAAGTGGTTTCAAATCAGTAGGTCAACCCAATCTTTTGGGGATAGAGCCATTTATTTAATAGTTATAGAATGCCAACCACAACCAACCAGAATACCATAAATTTGATGTCTGGAGCTGGTCATTAAAACAAGGCTTTACCGGATGTGGTCTTTAGTTGAGTTAGTAATAACACTGATAAAATGAAGTGATAAATGTGGCAGTTATAAAATTTATTTACTCCAGATCCATATACAGAATAGCTGCTTGAGGATATAAAGTTTGATTGCAGTATGTTCTGGCATCATTATCCCTATCCGTGTTCAGTTTCAGGTGGGTCTAAATACAATAGCGATGACCACCATGAGTAATTTTCGTAAAGCCCAGCAATTAATATCACTGTTGTCCTTTTATTGTTCACAAATAGAATGGATCTTGGCCAAAGAGCTGTTACTTTAATTTCAGTGCCTAAAAGAAGAGGCAAATGGATGTCAGTTTTAGTTAGAGTATTCCTCCAGAAAAACTGATTATTCTGGTTAGTGGGATATGTTCTAGGGAGGTCAGCTCTTGCATAAAGGAGAACAAGATGGTAATGTTTCATCAGTTAGGCCTAAAATATTTAACCTTAGCCAGTTTGGTCAAATGTAAAAATGTGAAACAGTTCCCAGGAAAAGAATTACTTTGATTCATAAAGAATCTTTCCTCCAACATGGACTTTGTAGTTTTTTATTTTTTAGATTGTATTGAGTTGCCATTAGTACCCAGTGGTGAACCAGCCAGTGACTCTGAGGTCTCTAAAACACTGTTTGATGACTTTGGTTCTTCTGGCTGTAGCCAGATAAGGGAAAAAATAAAAACTGTATTTTCTCTCCATTCAGTTCCAAGGTTCAAACTTCAGTATTTAAGTAAGGTTGTACCCTGTGGAAAGATACCTTCATGCTAGACTTACTGTTTAATACACAGGAAGATTATAAAACCATGTAAACGAACATTGGGGGGAAAAAGGCCTTTTTTCAATCAATCAGAATGTATGTTTATACTACAATCAAGACACATGAGCTGCCTTAGAATGAAACAAAATCTCGGCAGGTATTGTGGACCTTGGAAGGGACTGTGTGACTATGTCATTAGAAAACCTTTTTTTTTTTTCACTCTTTGAATTCTTTAACCAAAAAGAAAAAAAAAAAGACTTTGGCAGAGAGAAGAATAGTATGTCTTCTAAACACTAAAAAATTCTCTCAGAGGCTTTTCCAAGATGTTTTGGATGGCTCTCTGCCTCTCCCTCTTTGGCAGCCCCCTCTTCCATCAGTGTTTGCAGAAGGTCAATAAGCCTTGTGCAGGCGGGTGCTGAGGAGTGCATATGTGAGAAAACCTGCTGTTGTTGCGGTAAATGCAGTGTCCACAAATTCATTAGGAATGCATTTGTTCCTGGAAGTGCTAGCTATTCCCGTAACTGGCTGCCGCCAATGTTTTTAACCATATTCTCCACTTCTCTGCAGACGTTACAGGGCAGAAAACCAGGCTTCTGTTCTCACTGCCTGCATCAATTTGTAGTTTGTTACTTGATCGGCTCGTTTTACCTTTCGTCTAGTGTAAAGGGCAGTCTGGGACACTGTAGTTATGTCTGGGGCCTTCTTATTAGACTTTATGATGAAAAGGGGCTCTCTAGGGTAACGAAAACTATGAATCTACTTATTCGGCTCTAAAGAAAATACCAGGCATGAGGAAGAGCTGAAAAATTGTAGGCAGTGTGAAAATTGGAGGAAAATAACTTCTACCTTCCAGATTTTCTCATACACAATAGAAAAAAATATATAGTGATTCCATTAACATGTTAATAATTATTTTATTAAGGATTCTTTTTCTCTCTGAAAACACAGAAAATATCTCCATTCTTTCTAAACAACTTTCTTGGAAGCTAGCTCTCTGAGTGTCAATAATACTAATATTACCTGTAATCTAGAAGGAGAAATTTGAAAAAGGCAAAAGAATTGTGTGCTAAATACCCCGAATCAAACACTGCTATTTTTAACCTGATCTGACCACCAAGATGACAGGAGAAAACACGACATAAAAATGGGACCCTGCCTTTTTCTCAAAAAACAGCTCTGGTCTGGCTTTCTTGAAGTAATGTCACCTTAAGGGGGTGACAACATTGAACTTCCTGTGATAACTGTATCTGACACGACATGGGTTCAGCTTGCTTAGAACTGGCACGTTAGAACTTATGAGAAGTGCGAGGCCCTTCCATCACGAATGAAACACATCTGTCCAGGAAATACACTTCACCGCGCCAAAATGCTTTTAGTGTATCTGGCCCCTGAGTGCCCTCTCGAGCTACAATTCCCTGTCAGCAAGTACCTTGTAATTCCTTTCCTTTTATGCTGATGAAAGTCTTGATCTATTATGCCAATATTGCATGCTTTCCAGTCTCCCAGAAACTATTACTCAGTAATATGCACAGGAGATCGTGCACTGTTACTTAGACAACCAGTCTCAGCTAAGAGCATCAGGCCTTGCAGAAAAGCAGCAGCTAGGTGGTCAGACTTTTTAATATGGCTCAGGTTCTGCTTTGGAAAAGGAGGAAACGAAAAAGGAAAAGAAAAAAGGCCAATGATGAGATTAGACACTAGAGGAGATGATGCACTGCTTTCCGAGGGAGCCAAAAGTGAGTCAAGGAGGGACTTGACTTGCTTTGTTCTCCAACTTAGTGAGTTGTGACTGTATCCAGCGAGTTCAGGTTAGGATGAGTCAGAGCTGGAAGTCCCCTTGAGGTTCCACTTATATCAGCAGTAGCAGCAGAGCCTCAGAATGAAGGCTGGGTGACCCCTATCCCCATTCTTGAGAAAATCATAAAAGTCCAGGTTGTCTCTATGTTTTAAGTTACTCAGGCATTCGGAAGTACGTCATATTCACAGTCGCTCTCAAGGGCTAACTGAATTCTTAAGTTCAAGAGTTTGGGGGTTAGCACAATTAGATGTGATGTTCCCCTAGACTGCAGAGTCAGACAATGTGAAGATTCAGGAGTGTCTAAGTTGAAAATCACTGAACCTACCACAGTTGATTTCTTTTGATAGTTTCTAGATGAATCGGGTATCATTAGCTGTTGAGAATTTATGCTTACCGTGAGCCAGCCACCATATTTGGTGCTGAGGTTACAGAGCAGGTAACGAGCAGCACACCTGCTACTGCTGACTGCATGCCAGGCAATGTTCTAAGCATTTTTAAAACATTACCTCGTTCAATCTTCACAATGACCTTCAGAGAAGAGTGTTACTATTATACCAGTTTTACAGGTGAGGAAACTGCGGAGACGTTGAACAACCTGCTCCAGGTTACAGGACCGTGAGGTGCCAGAGCAGCACTTCAAACCAGGCAGCCTGGCTGCGCTTGAAGGCTCCACTGGGCTCTCACATCCCATGATCATTAAACACAAACAGAAACACTGTCAGTTAAATGACCACCACGGTCACAGTACATTGATGATAAAATCAAGAAGACAACCCATCTACTTCTGAGTCCCTGACCACTTGTGGTCAGGCCTCTGAAACACAGCCAGATGAGCTGAGAAATGTCTATCAGCTCTTCCACAGCCCAAGCTTTGCTGAACAAAATCCAGCCTTGGAATGTGGCTTTTTTTTTTTTAGGTTAATTATTTAATCTTTTGTTCTTGAACTATTCAATGAAAACAAAATGAAGCCTCACATTCTGAATTCAATATCTCAAATCCTATATTTTATATCCAAAACCCACTCAAAAGAAAGATGGTATCTTTGAAGGCAGCACTAAAGTTTCATCAGCATTTTTTTCTTTTCTGATATGATGGCACACTGAAGAAACCTGCTTTATTGCGGAAGTCTTCGAAGTTGCAAAAGTTTTAAGCCAGAGTCCTCGGTGGATGTTTCTTAATGAATAATACAGGATTTGCAATAGACCTTTTAGCCTCCATGTCCCAGGCATTGTGAGAGGAGGATAATAAATCCCCTGGCATAGGTATAATTCAGATTTGCAACTCCATATTCATATGATTGTTTAATATTTATTGACAAGCGCTATTTGTTGGAGGCCCAAGTCGGCCAAACATTTAAAGTAATTTCCCTCAGTAGAAACTCCAGTTTATAAAAATAACTTGGCAAATAATTTGTAAGTGGTGTTCTTAAGTGTTCAGCATGCCATCTAAGGAAATGTTGAAGTCAGTATGCTATTTTAAAGAAGGAGCACACAAAAGTTTTCAATACAATTTATTATGAGACAAAGTCGTAGGTGGAAAAAATCATTAATATTATTCTTCAGGTGGATATAACAGATCAAAAAGCACTCCATTTAAAACATGTCACTGCAGGAGTGACTTAATTATTCATTTTGGCTTCTGAGTCATGTGTTCAAGCTTTGTAACCTTTTGGTTAAAAAAAAAAAAAACCTGCCATTTATATCATAGTTTGGGAGCTGTTTTTAATAGTTTGTAAAAGGAAGCAAAATGAGAAATTAAGTCACTACCTCTATCATAAAGTAAGACACGGCCCATTTTCTTTTTGATGCAACTCTAATTCTTTCATTTATTTAATTCAGCTGTATATAAATACCTATAAAACTAGATATATAGTTACATATCTGTAGCTATACAAATCAATTACTCTCCAGGGTACTGTTCCAAGCACTGCAGCTTGAATAAGGCACAACCCCAGACTTTAAGAAATTTACAACTTAGTAGAGAAAATAAGAGTTGTGTAAGGGGCGCCTGGGTGGCACAGCGGTTAAGCGTCTGCCTNATCTGCCCTCGGCTCGGGGCATGATCCCGGCGTTATGGGATCGAGCCCCACATCAGGCTCCTCTGCTGTGAGCCTGCTTCTTNAATAAAGTAAGACACGGCCCATTTTCTTTTTGATGCAACTCTAATTCTTTCATTTATTTAATTCAGCTGTATATAAATACCTATAAAACTAGATATATAGTTACATATCTGTAGCTATACAAATCAATTACTCTCCAGGGTACTGTTCCAAGCACTGCAGCTTGAATAAGGCACAACCCCAGACTTTAAGAAATTTACAACTTAGTAGAGAAAATAAGAGTTGTGTAAGGGGCGCCTGGGTGGCACAGCGGTTAAGCGTCTGCCTTCGGCTCAGGGCGTGATCCCGGCGTTATGGGATCGAGCCCCACATCAGGATCCTCTGCTGTGAGCCTGCTTCTTCCTCTCCCACTCCCCCTGCTTGTGTTCCCTCTCTCGCTGGCTGTCTCTATCTCTGTCAAACAAATAAATAAAATCTTTAAAAAGTTGTGTAAGAGTCACTCTTTTATGTGTGTGATAATTAGGCTGATCAAATGAACTATATATTTGAAGAATTCAAAAGAAGGAGCAGTCTATTTGAGATATCAAAATACTTCAGGGAGAGAATGCATCTGAGAAGGGCTTCTAGCAATGGGCCTAGACAGAGGTCTCCGGAAAGAGGAAAGCAGGCCAGTACCTGAGGGACCCAAAAGCCAAAAATTAAGCATGGCATCATAAGGAAAAAGAGTGGAGAGAGAAATTTAATAGGGGCAGCATGCCTTAAAAAGGTTAAGGCCAGAAAAGCTAGTTAAAAGTTAGAATGAATCTTCTAGCTTGTATCTCATCTAATATGGTAAAGACTTTCAGAGAAGGGTCATTGAGTCACTGTAGTTGCCCTTTATGCAAGTATGTCACCCAGTGATTTGCAAAGTGGACAAAATTGAATAAAGACTAGAGATAGCAAAGGCCAATCAGGAGAGAGGGGAGAGGGAGGGAGGAACTGGGGTAATACGGTGAATTCACAGGACCTAAAGGGCAAAGAAGGAATGGGGCAAGAGAGAGGATTTGTGATTCACTGTTGAGGAAGAATTTTGAAATTTCATCATCTGATTAGATTAAACCTGGGTTAAGAACTTCGAATTTTTAAACCTTGATGAATAGGAGAAACATCCCAAAGAGAAGTATTGGTGCAAAAAAAGACAAGCCTGATAGTAAGCCTCTATTTATCAGAGGCTACAGGCAGTCTAATACATGTGAGACTGTAAGAGAACCTCTCAAACCACACAGCACATTCACCAAAGTAGATCTGCAGCTTCAAATCACCAGAGCAGATGCATTTTCTATGACCAGGAGTATTACTAAAAATATCCTCCAGGGTTTTTTTTTGTTCCAGATGAAAGTGCTACTTGGGTGAATTTGAGCTTTCAAGTTGAAGGTGCTACTATTGTTACTTAGATGTGTTCTTCTTATTTGAGAGTGTTACTTCCTGTGGCGTGAGTGTCCCCAAGATAACAGTAGCTCATTCTTTGGCCCCTCGCAGAGATTGGGGAAGAGTACTGTAGCCAAGACTGACAAGGCTCGTGGCTTTCTAAGTTAAGGTCATGGAGAGTGCAGCATTTTGTTACACCACTCTCTTCAGTAGTCTCAATGGAGCAGACCACCACAGTCACCTAATGCTGTCACTTCTGAGTGACTGACAGCTCAGTTCCATGTTCTGATTCCAGTTTAGCCCCATGCAAGTGCAGGGGAATTTGTATCCAACAGACTTGTGCTCTAATTTCATTTAGTCATGTTGCTTACAAACTCATTTAATCTAAGGTGGAGAGGGGCGCCTGGGCGGCACATCAGTTGGGCGTCTGCCTTCGGCTCAGGGCGTGATCCCGGCGTTCTGGGATCGAGCCCCACATCAGGCTCCTCCACTATGAGCCTGCTTCTTCCTCTCCCACTCCCCCCTGCTTGTGTTCCCTCTCTCGCTGGCTGTCTCTATCTCTGTCGAATAAATAAACAAAATCTTAAAAAAAAAAAATCTAAGGTGGAGAAATTCCTGCTTTAGAAATCTAGGCTTCATCAGTTCTATCATAGGTCATTATTTGGTTGTGTAAATTTGAACTGAAATTTTGGCAACCAGCAAAATGGATATTCAGAAGTAGAGCTACATCCTAATCTCTCTTCTCTCTTGCTATCATACTAATTATTAATAACTGTTCATTTTGCATATCACATTGGTCATTGATTTGAGGATTCCAATGATTCAAAAATGAACTTGGGTACCCGCTTCATACCAAGCATGTAGCCAGCTCTGAGGACTCACAAGAAATACAAAGAGCAGTTTTATCCTCAAGTGGTTTATTGTCAAAGCACAGAAATAGAAAAACATACCTTTTCTGAAAATCTTTGTCCACAACTTTGAGAAGGTATCTATTAAGTGTTCATTGAAGCCTTAAGACAGTATAGGTTACTTTCTAACATAAACTCATGGATGAACTTTCTAAATATTATTCATTTGAGCCTTTTGGATAGCTTTAAACCAGACTTCAAATGCTTCATTTATTTGCTCTCAGAAGTCCCCACAAAATTGAAACATCAGTGTCTGGACAGTTTCTGGAGTTTCCATGCTCCCATTGAAATTATAGGAGGATAAATGGTAATAGAAGGAAGAGGCAAACTGATGAAATATTATGTGTCTGAAGAAGATATTCTGCTTTTGGCATGAAGTGAATTAATAGAGTGGTTGCAACCTTATTATTATAGTATTTTGCAAATACAGAGCTCCTTCTTAAGGAGTAAAAATTGCTATTCACAACTAAAATTGTTATGACAAGAACTCAAGATAGCTGAGACAAAAGAATGGTCATTATGACCTCTATGAGATCGAAAATAGAATGTAGCTAGACCTCTGTCTTAATAGTTTACTTTCTGGACCTTGTTCTTCTGACATTTTTGTCTACCCCTAGGGACTCTAAAGTTATTGCACTTAGAGGTCATATTTTTATGACCTCTTGTTTATCTGTAATTTAGTATCTTCTAATTGGTGTAAGTCATTATAAAACAACTTCTCCCCCTATTTCACCAAGAATTCGAGCTGAGGATATTAAATGATTTTGGAATCAGAGTGACTTTATTGTTCTCCAGACATTGCCTTTTAATGTACCATGAAATGTCTACTTTCTGTGCTCTTTGATAATAACTTGGGCAGAACTTAGATTTCCGATAACTTTCAGTTGTAAGAACACCCACATGATGATGATGACAACAATGACGACAACAGAAAGACAGAAGACAGCTAGCTAGCTATTTAGATAGATGGATATTGGACACTGAAAGTCCATCCTCTACAAAATCGAAGCATCAAACTCATATGCCATCCGTGGCTCTTTTCTTCACTCCCATAAGTACTAGATTTCCTGCAAAGATAATGAAGGTTAAGCTTCAGGACCCTAAACTTTCAGGGCCCTCTTACAAACCCTGTACCTAATATTGTATTTGTAATTCTGGGTTCTACTTTTTAAAAAGGGTTCCCTACTTTAATAAGGCCCCTCAAAACCTGCATACCCTTCTCTTAGAAATTTAGGCCTGAAGGACATGTGGCCTAAAGGATGGATAAGAAGGAGGGAGGGAGTTAATCTACCCTTTGATTCCCTTCTTCTCCCTCACTTGCTTCTACCCCTCACTCCTCCAGAGTTAAAGCAGAAGAGAGGGGATTAAAAGAAGAGCAGCACTAAAGAGCAATTGTTGGCGGTTCCCTCTTGGCTATGGACACCCTCTCTGAGCCAAGCATGTAAATGCTGGCCCTCTCTTGAGGCAGACGTAACTGATATGGCCAGTGTCCCCTCTAGATAACCTCACATGACTTCCTACAAACCACCTTTCCCATGGGTCCTGGCCCCTACAGTCCATACCACAGCCTCTTCCTTCTCACACCTGTCGGCCCAGCTTCCTGGGCAGGTGACCTTTAGATAGTTCAAGTTGGATCACCTGTTATGGCATCCACCTGGCTGGCTCACATGCATTCTTCATAGCCTTGCTTAATAGCAGCGGTAGAGGATGTGTGACTGCTGCCCTCCCTTTCTTTTTCATCTTTCCAATTGTGTTCTCTATCTACTCAGATAATATCAAGGAGAGATTAGCCAGTCTGCTGCACAGGCAGATGAAATGCTTGTCTCTCTGAAAAACACCCCCCAAATCTCTAAGAGTGATTTCTTTGGAGCCCCTTGCACTTGCTTGAGTGAGGAGAGGGCATGCAAATTCTCCCAAGCTACAGACTTCTCCTCCCACAAATTCTATTACTTCAACCACTCTTTGTGCATTTTTTGTCTTACCTTTATATAAAGCCTGGTTGGAGTAATAGGAATGAATGTGAAAGACATATCTGACTTTGTTTTTTAATATTTTATTTATTTATGCGACAGAGATAGAGACAGCCAGCGAGAGAGGGAACGCAAGCAGGGGGAGTGGGAGAGGAAGAAGCAGGCTCCTAGCGGAGCAGGGAGCCTGATGTGAGGCTCGATCCCATAATGCCGGGATCACGCCCTGAGCCAAAGGCAGACGCTTAACCGCCGTGCCACCCAGGTGCCCCGACATATCTGACTTCTAAGGGAGTCTTAGAGATGGTATTTGGTAGCCACTTGTTTCATTTTTTAGACTACAGTGTTATTTATCAATTGTCACCTTTGAAGTCTTAACTAAAATACTGAGAGAATGGAAGGAGTCTTACTCAAATGATCATTATAAAAACTTTTTTTAAAATAAAACTTTTCCTAGGGGTACCTGGGTGGCTCAGTCAGTTAAGAGTCTACCTTCGGCTCAGGTCATGATCCCAGGTCCTTGGATTGAGCCCTGTTTCGGGCTCCCCATTTCTCCCTCTCCTCCTGACTCCTGCTCTCTCTCACTATCTCTGTCGCTCGCTCGCTCTCTCAAATAAATAAATAAATAAAATCTTTAAAATAAAATAAAACTTTTATTAAAAGGTTTATAAACCTATAAAAAAACTTATGGCAGAGTGGGGCTCAGTTGGCAGCGGGCATGAGGACTTACTCAGCCACTCACTGATGAACCCTCCACACACAACAATGAATGCCTTTACCATACCAGACACTCTAGCACATCTCCTGCCTACATGGACCATTCCAATTCCTGCTGTGTCTTTCTGGTCTCATCTCCTGCCACTAACGCCCAGAAGGAGGGACTCTGTTAAATGAAACACTGTGCTTTGCCACCTGAAAGGATGTAAATGATGCAAGTAACTAAAATTAGAAGTATAGAAAAAGGAGTAAGTTGTGGGTAAAGGTAGAAAAGTATCACTTTTAGTATTAACAATAATGACCAGCGCATTGTTATATAGAAAGATACACAAATAGAATGAATCATTCAGTCATTGAAAAAAACAGTTTATTCAATACTTTCTCTGCACCAGGTTCTATGCTAGATATTACTCTCATATTATACCCCAATAGAATTTAAAACATTATCTGTGGTTAACACACACACGTACTTCTTTCAACATACAACAAACATCACACTTCATATATATCATCGATTATGGAAATAAGAGCAGAACTGGAAAGTCTGTATGCATACAGGATTTCACAAAATAACAGCATTAGAAAATTTGAACATAGTGAGTCCCAAGTATTTTGGACAAGTCATTCTGTGTGATAATTGTGATTAGAGATTCATCTGAAGTTCACGTATTTCCAAATAATTTTTCAAGAAATTTTGTTGAAAACCTCAGTAAATGAGATTAGCTCTTGAAGTATTATAATTTTGTTCATTTAACTTTATCGAGTGCTATGTTGCTGACCACTCTCTTTCAGACTTATACTGTTTGTAGCACATAGTAGGTGCTCAGCAAATATCTGCAGGTGGAATGAATGAATGAATGAACGAACAAACGAACAAATGGTACCTTCCCCCAACATACTTATTATCCAGAGTAAATGAGGTGTTTTTTTTTTATTTTTATTTTTTGGTAAAGCAGGCAGAGAGGGGCCTGACCATAACTTGCCAAGTATACTTTTTACTTCTTGGCATGCCTGCTAGTATGCACGGGCATTACATATATATTTCATACAATTCTCAGCTCCCTCTGAGGTTTGTCACTCTATATGGCAACCAAGTTTATCTTCTCTCCAAATGGACTAGTGACATTCCTGGAAAAGGTGCCAGAGGGGGGGAGAAAACACTTTCTATTAACTCCTAAGGAATGAGTCCCTTTCAAACATGAAGGAATGTATCTATAATTTCTGTTTTCTATTCTGTTACATGGTTTGTTCCAGCATAGGTAAATTAACAATAGTTGATTAAAAATCCGAAAATTGGAATAGCTGTGTGTGCTCAAGAAACTGGCTCGGGGCGCCTGGGTGGCACAGCGGTTAAGCGTCTGCCTTCAGCTCAGGGCGTGATCCGGCGTTATGGGATCGAGCCCCACATCAGGCTCCTCTGCTATGAGCCTGCTTCTTCCTCTCCCACTCCCCCTGCTTGTGTTCCCTCTCTCGCTGACTGTCTCTATCTCTGTCAAGTAAATAAATAAAATCTTTAAAAAAAAAAAAGAAACTGGCTCAAGGCTTGAACTTAGGTTCTGATTTTCATTTAGGAATTAATAATCCCTTATTTTAAAAAACATAAAATTAAGCAATATTTTTAATGGTTTTCTTGGAAAATGTAATGATGCAAGACAGAGAAATTTTTCATTAGGTTGAAATCTTAAATACTGAAACATTTCCTTTTTTTTTAAGATTTATTTATTTGTTTGACAGAGAGAGACAGCCAGTGAGAGAGGGAACACAAGCAGGGGGAGTGGGAGAGGAAGAAGCAGGCTCCTAGCGGAGGAGCCTGATGTGGGGCTTGATCCTGGAATGCCCTGAGCCGAAGGCAGACACTTAACGACTGTGCCACCCAGGCGCCCCATGAAACATTTCCTAGATATTTTTTTTGCTTATTCTTTTTTTTTTTTACATTATAAAGAATCATACTTCTTTCAAATAGAATTTTTCAAAAACATAACTAGCTCCACATATATAATACTTATGCCATGATGCTTTATAAACAATCTTATGATAATATTATCACCAATATATAAATATAATGGGGAAAAGATAAGACAATGAGTAGCTTTCTCTGTTGCTATCTTGAGGACCATGCAGCTTGCCCTAGAGGTGAAACTCCTTAACCTTTTATAATAAAGACTTTCTTTTCTCCTCGTGAATTGGTGAATTTGCCTAAAATAAGTCACATTATTACCACAGTGCTTCCATGGCTGTGACTTTCCAGAATCACCATTCAGGCCTTATTGCCTAAATCGATGATATGAGGCTTTATGTTATTTTCCTCCTCCCATGACAACTTACTAACCTTCACCACTCCATCGAGCTGCAGAATAGGATCCCACTGTTCTAAACCCTTACCCACTTTTTTTTTTTTGCCCTTTCACTTTATTGGGGCTACAATTAAGCTATTATCACTTAATTCAAGTATAAAAACAAAACCCACTGGATATTCAAGGTAAAAGTTTATAGTGTGTTTTTAGGAATTTTTTTTATCCTCAAATTGTTGAATGTATTAATTTTCCATTTCATTTAGTATTTGCTAACCTAGGGAGGAAAGGGGTAGAGAGTTTTATAGTAGTGATAAGGGCAAAAAGGAGAGATGTTACATGTGATGAAATTTGCTAACCTCATGAATCAGTGATAATACCATAGGCTTAAAATAGTTAAAAAAATAACTACTGAGTAATATACTTTTCTGTAAATATGCAAGAATGATGTAAATTGTATTACCAATGAAACATTTTAGAATGTGTTCATGAGGATTCCCACATTTGAACTGACCCAAGTAGTTTGTCAGAAAACAATGTCCCTTATCACTCTCTATAGCTAACCAAACACATAAAGCTGACTTTCTACTGGCATGAGCAGGATTCCCCTCCTCATGACAAGTATGGTTTTGAAACCAAGAAACTTTAGTTTGCCCTTCAAGAAAAGTGATTTATAGGAGTTGGTGTGAGGGGAAAAAAAAAGAACCCTACTTTACCCAAAAAGGAGACGAAAACCTTGCCGGAGGCAACACTGTGACATTGCCAATGTGAGAGGGTTGTGAAATCCTGAGTGTATGTTTTTGTGGTAATGTCTGAAAGTACTGGTACTGTACTGATGTCTCGCTATCATGCGTCTCTATTTCCGGATCTACTTCCTTATAATTGCTGATGAAAACAGAGCAATGCGCAGAGCAGTGTAGAAGTCTCCGCTTCACTTCTTCTGTTGTTTTCACTGATAGATGGTGTCTTTTGAAAGTTTCAAAATAATTCTCTTTTACCCTTAGGAAAAAAGGTAAATTCTGTCTTTTTCTAATTAAATAAATACACTATATTTGCTAAGGTTGTTTAGCCTTTTGTCCTATAAGCTGTCAATTTCTTTATTCTTCTCACCCTAGGCATCCATTAAAACCAGTTCCTAATAATGTGTATTTTTGCAAGTAATCAAGAGGCTAACTAACAGTGACTGAGGAAAATCAGGACAAGCCTAATAGTAGCTAAGCTCTAAATAGAACTATAAAATAAAAATAGAATATGTGACTCACAATACAGTACTAGTTCTTCATCTTACAGATGTTCCCAGCCATCAGAGTCAGTGTGCGCTATGACACTGGTAAGTGTGGGCTGGATGGGTAAAAATTTGGAGAGAATGATAGGCTTTTTTTTTTTTTTCAGACTCTTTTCCTATTACCTCATTTACTTTACGTTTATAGAATGTACAGAAAACTTTGTCTACTCATTTCTTATTTGCCTTAATAGCAAGCTTTCAGTGAGCCTTAAATTAGTAACAGAACAGCCTCCCTCTCCTAATGGCATTTTAGGTTTACAAAACACATCTTAGGAAACAAGTGTCTGGCTTTAGTTACTTGCTACCTAAATGTCGTCACCTCGTGAAACAAAGTTCACCAATGACTCCTGTCATGACACACCATGCACAGGACCAACCAGACAGAAAAGACAGCATCTCTGACCATGGAAGGGACACAACAGAAAGGCTGTCATGATATTTATATCCCACCTACTCAGAAGACCAATTGAGAAACTCCATATGGACTCCAGTTTGCCACTAGCCCACAGAATTGAAATTTCTTGACTGGCTTAAATTAAGAATTTTGGGATAAGTATAAAACTTTGCAGATATTTATTTTCATAATTCTAGGCAGTTTATTTTCATGTAATTCTTCTCATCCTACCCAGTTCTCTTTTAGTTGACACATTAAGCAAAGGAAATGCGTTCTTAGAAAGCTCATAGAATAGAGGGCAAAGTACAATCGGAAAAAATAAAAGAACACTGTCAAAGAGCTCTAAGGTGCATTAATGAGAGAAAGGGTGTCTGTATGTAGTTTAAGACAAGAAAAAGAAGCTAGCCTACATGGAGGTAGATTGGCTGATTTGAATTATCTTAGGGGACTGAAACCCCTTCCTCTCACTTCTCAACATTGCCCAAATGGCAGGTGGTACAAGTCCAGTTCCCCAGTAAGTTCCTGTAAACAAAACTACTTATTTATAGACAGCTTCTCAGTACTGTTTTCAGGAGCTCAGTCAGACTGCAACTCAGTCACCTATCAACTGCAAAGAAAAATAAAGACATAAAATCCTGTCTGCAAAAATTTGCTTTACAACTGGAACCAGATAATCTGACACTATATATTTGGAAGACCCTCAAAATCATGATTGAGAACTGGTATAAAGAAAGAGAAAGAAGCCCATGAGCCTCTGCTTTAGAACAAAAAGAAAATTGGGCTGACATCATGGAAATCTGCCAGCAGACCTAAGCAAAATTTGATGTCTCTACTTCTCCTTTCTATTCTTTTTTTCTTTTTGGGGGGGGCATTCATGGGAACCAGGCTTAATGGAGGAATCACTGAGCCTTGGTGTATAGATAAATCACAAACTGGAGAACTGAGATTATTGAAATATTGAAAGCTCCCCAAAAGTACGTTCTCATATTTATTTATATTAGTCAAATTAAAATACTAAGAATTCCAATGATAATACCTTCCTTTTAAATATATATATTTCAGTGTACTTTCATTTATTCTCATAATTCTCCTTATATGTACAGATTGATAGGTATAGATTAACTCATCATATATTTCAGAAGGTAAATTCTTCCATTGTTTTAATCTAGAGTGGTGTTACATATAGAAAATAGTATGAAGAAATAGTATAACTACTTAGATGGATTAACAACATGGCAGTTTTTAATGTAATGGCTAAATGACATCACTTCATACACATCCACCAATTTTTATTCATCAGTTCTCGAATTCAAGGCACCTTGCTGGTTCTAAAGTGGATACAAATGCAAAGGTACGTAAATATAATCTTACTCTTCAGAAACTAAATTTTACCAAAGAAATAAAATGCAAGCTCTATTAAAGCAGAGGTATATTTGCTCTTTGCTGGCACATAATAGGCACCTACTATGTATTTCCCGAATGAGTATATAAAACAAAATCAAATAATTCTAATATAATGCAGGATATAAGTCCCAAACATGATTAAATGCTAATGGAGTTTCAGATGAAGGAGTTATCATCACTTTTAGCTGAATGATCAGGAAGAATTCACGGAGTTCTATGAGCTGATGAGGATTTAAATTAGGGAATGGTTCAAAATGGGTAACTGTTTGATAGGCAAATAGAAGAAGTCCCAGACAAAGAGAACAACAACAAAAAAAACCAAGACTATGGGGATGGGGTAGATCATGGAATGCAAATAACTGGCATCCAGGAGATCAATTCAGTTTGAGTAGGTGGGGAAGTAATGGAAGAAAATGGATTGGAGCCAGATTACAAGGGTTGTTGTACTGAAGACTTCAGACTATTTTTCTGGACCAGCTGACTCTAGGTCTCCCACAGTGCTAAATTTTTTTTGAGCACTCACTACAGTATATCTTATACATTAGGATTTATAAAGTAAACATATATAAACTACTTAACTATCTATACAAATATATATAAACACATATTACACGTAGAAATTTTTAAGTGTCCTAAAGCTACTGTACTTTTTAACAACACATTACAAATGTAATTAATTATTTTGCACATATTTGCTTAATATATGCCATCCGTGTCCCCTACTGAACTGTAATCTCTATGAGAGCAGAAATCTTGGCATTCTTGTTCTTTCGGTATCACTAGAGCCTAGTGCAGTATTTGGCACAGAGTAGATGCTTATCAATTATTTGATGACAGAATAAGCCGAGCAGTTAATTGATTAAATTTATTTTGAAGTGAGAATATTTCAGATTAGAATACTAATCTGGAATCATCAAACATCCTTCACATTTCCCACTGAAGAATGACCATCCATCACCATTTTCTTATAAACATAAATCTTCAGTCTTGGAATTGTCGATGACAGACTCCATTTTTAAAGAAAAGAAGGAAGAAACAAGACTGTCTCATTATGAAGTATAACACTGAAACTATTAATATATTAAACTTTTTTACAAACTGAAGAAACAGCCAGTCTAAGATCCTCCCCCAGAAGATGGATTTAAAAAGAATATAGAATTCAATTTGTAATTTCTTTATATTAAGCAAAGTTTCACAAAGTGAAATTTCCTTGAGCTGAGGTGTTCCCAGTATGACCTTTAATGGCTTTCACAGTATGAGGGTTAAAAGGGGAAGGTGGAGCGGGGGTACTCCACACTGTTACTTCAACCAGCCATCTTTAATGTTCTCTATTAATATGGGTACTTTTTATAAGATGCCATTTGAAAGAAGGGATTCAGGCAATTAAAATAATACTTTAAAAAACACTGACTTAAAGTTGTTTACATCCCATATAAATCCAATTAATAACTGTGTAAAACCCTGAGTCTTAATAGTTTTGTTATACTGGCTTTTTTATATTACAGCATACCTACTCTTTTATCTATGGTATTGCTGCTGAATCTAGAGCAAAATTAAAAAATAAAACTAACCCTTTCATCAGAGTAGTTTTACCCTGATAAATTTTTGGTGGTTTTCCTGTTTGCCTTCCCAAATCCATCTATTTTCTATCCTTCTGTTTTCTATCACCTGGACTCTCTTGTTGTTGGCTCTGGTTGGGAGTCACCCAATGAGAGACACTGGAGGGGGATCAGGATATGGGAGAATAAATAGGTCATGGATTATTGCCCTCTCCCTACCTGCATTTTCCCTGCATCTCTGGCAGTAGCTGCAGCCCTTCATGGCTCCCATGGCCAGACCCTTGTCCACAGTTCCAGTTCTCACCGAGCTCTAGTAACACTGCTTCCCTCCCTTCAGCTCCAGAGGGTAACAACTTCCCACCTGTGCTATTCTCTGTGTCCTTGCCAGCCTTCATTTATTCCCTTACTCCTCTCACATCTCTAATCCCTTGTCTCTTCATTTGAGCCATCTGGGAATTATATTACTTACTATGATCCTGACTGATACAAAGCTTAAGTCTATTAAAGCAGCAAGACCTAAAATATAGAAAATAAAATATAAAAAATAAATATATTTAACTATAAAAATATATGTTAAAAAATATTTCAAAAAATAAAATGTTTCAATATTGACTCTTCCTTGTTTACTCTATTTCCTGCCCAAAACAACGACTACTCTTAGAGCTGAGGAAAAGAACTATGGAAAGGTGAATCCAATGCTGTGTCCGTAAATGCCCAAAAAAATTCTTACATTATTGAAAATGATGGTTCAGAACTTCCCACTTTCCACCTGCATGCAAGCCAACAGGTGACAAGGCTGCATAACTCACTTCACAAAGCCAGGGAGGACTCAGGAAATGTCCCTGAGAACATTCAAAGAGTAACATTTATGTATGTACACATATGTACATTTTCTACACAAAAGCAGAATATGTAATTGTTAGAAGCCTGAGATATGAGTAAATGACTGATAACAAAATATTTTCATCCAAGTATAAGTGTCAGTTACTGCCTATATTTCCGTGAAAAGTAGAGTTGGTGTACTTTGATAACCACAACTAGCATTTAACTCTAAAAAGTGTTGTCTCTAGGAACCCTGAAAAAAATGACATGAACATGAAGAAATTTTAACAAGACTAAATAAATAAAGAACATTACTGTATGTTTTGAACATATTCTTGAAAAGAAATCATAGAAAGTTTCCATAGAGCTTTTTTGAAAACATTGACTAGTTATTTTTATATAGCTGCAAAAAAAAAATTTAGCATGCCTCTTTACAAAGGAATAAAGAGAAAATTCTTCTGATGAGTTTTTAAGAAAACCTTGTTTTGAGAGAAACATTCAACAATCCACTCTATTACTTTAGGGATGTTAAAGGAATATCTACAAAAAGAAAATAGATATTAAAAACAAAGGTAATACTGGAATACATTGTGGGAGTTAAATAATTATAGCACCACCATGTCTAAAAATAAGAAGGAGGCCTCATCTAGATTGACCATTAATGAAAACGCAGGACATGTTCTCTGGTCAAAGAGTTGAAGACGACTGGATTATTGGCTTCCATCTGCCTTGAATTTACTGAATCTACAGCAAAAAAGACAAAACAAAAGGAACCTGCCAGACAGTTAAGGGCAGTTTTTGTCTTTGTCAAGTAGAATCACAGTACTGAAATAACAGAATGTCCCTGTGGTTTCTTCAGTGATGCACATGAAAGATGGCTATGATTACAAGAAATTTATGAGAAATAGCAGTATCCTGCCTACAGTCTACCCACAACAAAGAGACTGAGCTTGGGTCAGAAGTGAACTTGCCTCCCCTGAGTCTGTATGGCAGAATGACCAAGACCACTGTGCACTGTGACTCTATGGGTGCGTGAGATAGAAGACTGTTGATCTCACAGATGCTAAATTCAGAGAAGCAGCTGTGGGTGAGCCAATTACATTATAAGTCACATTTGCAATCTTGGGCACTGAGAAGACTGATCAGTGGGGAAGGAGCACTCCTTACGTGAAAAAGAAAATTTTCTTAAAAGAGAATTACGTACTGAAACAAATGTCATGAGATATTAAAACCATAGTGCCATTTTGCAACTTGAAACAGCTATGTTCTTCTAATCCTGCGGTAATATGTTTTCTTCACATGTATGATAAATTCATTTAGGTCATCCCTTTATGCTACTTTCTAATTATGACAGCATCCCTAGGTACTTCCAATCCAACTTGCACTCAGCAATCAACAGAAAATCCTCAGAAACCCTCCAGCCTTCCTCTGCAGTATTCAACATGATTTATCACCACTTCCATCTTATAATTTCTCCTCCATTGGAATTGAAAACACAGGATAGCCTTGGTTTTTCTTCTGTCTCCCCCACCATACTTTCTCTGACAATTTTCTGCCAGGTGTCAATATGTCTACATAACAGACTTTTTAATCAGAGAGCCAACTGTATGTTTTGGGTCTTGAGACATAAGAGGAAGCAGTTTGTTTTACATAGACAGAACTCTATCATCAACCAATTCCTCAAATTATCATTGAGATGGTTCTTAGGTTTTCTAAGATCAGGCAAAATTAAACATTTCTAATAATATTCTCACTTAAGAGCAGTTTTGTTTTGTTGAGTGTGTGTGTGTGTGTGCGCGCGCGCATGTGTGCGCATAAAAACAGTCCTCAACAGACTCTTAGGCACACCCAGTTTTTGAATTCAGAACACAACTTTAATGCAGAAATTAATTGTAAAATTTTATATATTAAGCACGAACATAGAAATTTGTTAAATATGATAGGCATATTATCTATTCTCTAAGAGTGTTCAGTTTCTCAGCTAAGAAATAGTAAAGTAACAGGCAAGATTAGTGAAAGTTATTAGAAGAAACTTAACTTAGTACAGCAAACATATTACCATCAGTAAGAATCCTTTCTCGGCACATAGGCTTATCTTACAAGATTTGGTGGTATAGTTTTCATGGGAAACTTAGCTATTGGTTTGTATAGTTTCCTTGTTTTACACTTATAGGAAACACAAAATACCATCTTAAATTGCTTTTTCTACCAAGCTGTGGCTGTCATCAGCTACAAATGTGTTTAAATGCATTGAAAGTTACCATGAACACTGGTCCAGCTTCCCCTGCTCTTCACCTTGTAGGTTCCTTGGGGGCTTTCCTACTTCCTTGGCCTCCTCTGAGTTCTAATTCCTGAGTGACCCCACTGAGTATGTGCTATTCTATGAACTGCTCTGTTATTATCAGAAGGAACCAGTTGTTCATAAAGACATGAGTCCTTGAGAAGCTCACAGATCTGCTCAGCTGAAGGAGAGAGTGAGCTGACTGAAGCATTACCTCCTCACTGGCATCAGGTGTCGAGCACCTCAGCCTCATGAAGTATTAAACTAAAAATACCTAGCGCTAAAGCTTTATGCTAAATCAGATAAGACTTGTACTATATTCCTATATAGAGAAGTAGCAGCAACAATCAGTATTTGAATAAAAATTATCAAAGAAAGCATTTGGGAAAATATATATGTATTTTTTCCAGTGAACTGGGAAATTGTTAACTTTAACAGTAGAACACATTAATACAGCTCAAGGAAAAACTTTCTGGAAAGGAGCTTGCACACTTCTGTGTTGGATCACAGAGTATTAAAGCCATAGACTCTTAGAGATGGAACATGGCTTATACATTATTTATTCTTACCCTTTAATTTTTCAGATGTGAGAAATGAGGCTGAGATAATTCGGGTGAATTTCCCGGTTATATAACTAGATAGAACTGAACCAGGACTCAAGAACATGGGTATTCTGATTCCTTATTCAGCACAATTTTCCTTACTCAACATTCTCTTCTCCCTTCTGCTTACATGGGATTTTTTTTCTTCTGAAAACATCCAAAAATTATGAAAGAGTTTTTCAGATTCTGTGATAAAAATGTTGAACTTCTGAACGGTCACTAATAGATACTTGTTTTATTATCTTTTTTTTTTCCTGGCCCTTAGCCAACTATCCCAATAAATTTAATGAAAGAAAGTAAAAACCATTGCTCAGTAATGATCTTTAAAATTCAGTGGCTTGAAATACATTAGGATTTTACTAAAAATTACTTAAACAAAATTCTTTTAATAGCTTTGCAAATCAACATTTGAACAAATAATTCATTGAGCTATTATATGACCTACATGCTAACAGGCAAATATTTGGTATTCAAGGGGCAATAATTTAAGTTGGAATTATAAATGTATTTTAGAAAATCTGATTCTTGAGATTTTGGTATCCATTAATTTTCGCCATTTTTTTTGTGTATTTCAAATACCCCAGAGTTTAATGGTAGTATTCACAAACTTATTTACTTGCAGTTTTGCCTTTCCTTGAGGCATTTCTAAGTGCCCAAAACTATTAATAAGGATGAATAAATAGACACAAATGAGCTTCTTTTCAGTCATTTACAATTTAGTCTACTATGTGCTAATCCTGTGTCCTCCGTTAATCAACCCCAAACACAAGTCTTCCATTGTGCTCAGTAGAGATGAGGCATATGTGGTGGAATTCAGTCAAAATATTAATTTAGACATCTGGGAACCATCACCTTCTTGAGAAAACTATCAGGTAAAATACACTCATTTTCAGCCAAGCTAAATTCCCACGTCCATGAGTTGCACAACCCTGTTAAAGTCAGTAAGTGTCAAAGTCTTGAGCTATGGACTAGACAACATTGCCCAATAACCACAATTAGGGTTTCCAGCATCTGCTGTTCCTCTTTTACAAATCTGAAGTCTTCTTCCTATGCTATCTCTTACATACATTATTCATGCTGATGTTGAAATACTGACAGTTTATGAGGAGCGTTCAGTTTTGTGTAGCACTGGAAATCACTGCCCAAGTAACAGAAGGAAAACTTACCCCCAGGAAATTATCTCATAAACATTCTTAAAACTCCATTTTATTATGATGTGCATTTAAAAAAAATTATAGAATGGTATTTTGTTAAATCTTTGGTTTGTCTTGAACTCAAAAACTAGATTTTAACCCTCAGTTTCAGTTTCCTTCACTGACTTGCCCTGACTTGACTTTTCTTTTCTCCTTCCACTTCATATCTGTCCTTTAATCAGTTAAGTCGATCTACATTGTAGTCATCTCTCCTACTCCTGCCCTCCGTTCTCTCTTATACCTGAAATATTTTAGCAGCATTCAGAATTATCTTTTCCTCCTAATTCACAGAGCTGTCAAGATACAACAGTTTAATGTAATTGATATTTAAATGCAATAATTATTTCCACTAATCCACTGTATATTCCTTAAGAATTTAATTTATTTGCTCCTTTGCTCTTCACAACACCAAGAAAAAAAAAAAAGATGAAAGCTCACACAAAATGTAAATCAGCCATAAAAATAGATAATAGCCCTCAGGCCCTTAGTCTAAAAGAAATAAAAGACCTAGTGAGAATCAAAAAGTGGAACTGAAACAAAAATTATATTTCTCTTTATTAAAAACATTTGTTTGGTTTTTATGGAAATATGAGTTTTTATGAAATTGTAAATATTATTGCTCTGTACAAAACTATGTCTTCTCTAATTCAGGCAATCTATCAAATTTTTGGATCACCAAGAAGAAAATTAGATGTGGAAAAGTCCATTTTTGCAGGGCAAATTTAAGTTTGGAGCAAAATATATTTTTAAAAACTAAAAAAATGATATAATTATCTGTTTACACTATGCATCCAATTAATATTTACAAATGTGCAAAACTCTTTATAGAGGAGATAGAAAGTCCAGGTACAAATGATCATTTTTTGGTTAAGTACTTACAGAAACATCTTCCCATTGCTCTTAATAAATGACAAATTGCCCTATGGGTAACCCAAGATCAATGGCTGAACCAAAAGAATCTCCATAATGCATTTTCTTGAGGCTGGTAATAAATGAACTTTTAAGGGAGAAGTTGACTTAACTGATTCACCAGTTTATTACTAAAGCTAACTCCTGGAATCTCCAAAAAATATTTTTAACATAAAGTTTGCAGAGTTTAGAACGCATTCTAACTCATTCATCAACTCCTTCCACGCAGACTACATTTGTTTTCTCTGTAATCCTTTTCCCCCTCCTAACAACAGCTGTAGCACTGTATAGCGCCCATTAGTCTAATGCTATTCTTAACTAAAATTACTAACTTGCCTCTAAGAGATGCACTAGAGGGGGCCAAAGAGCAACTCAGTGTGGGGTGTTCCATTGGCTTGCCCAACATCTCATCCATTCAGAGTGTACCAAAATACTCATACTTAAAGTAATCAATCAGATGATCAACTAACCTGAAAGCTCGTTGATAATCTGCTACATATAAGGCATTGTAGTAGGCAATTTTTTGAGAATACAAAGAAATATGTTACTGACCTAGGGTTTAACATTGCTACTTTGACTACCCTCAAGCAGTAGTTAAGAGTTCATGACATGTAACAATTTGTAATTTTGCCGAGGCATGAAATTGAATTACGTGTGGCAAGAGGCGGGACTCTCACAGGCATCCTTTAGCTAGAGCGTGCTTAGATGACTAGCCCACATATCTTCTCACAGCAGTTTAGATATTCTCTACTTGTGGTCAAGTTACTGTGTAGTAATTCTCATGACATGATGAAAAACTATTTTCTTTGTGAATACTTTCCCTGAAAATAAAGTCAGCTGCTAGTTCTGGTGATGAAAGTAAAGTGGAAGCAAAACTATCCAAGAAAGTGATGGTTCTAATCCAGAAAATAGAAGTTTTATGGAGACAATTACACGCTAAACTGATATTCATGAATTTGGGACTGTGGTATCCCTCATGAATACTGAAGGTCTGCCACACAAAATAAAGTCCTTATCTTCAAGGAACATTTAGAAAAACATGAAATTCATCATCATAGTTACCTTCTTAGAACCCACATTGTCTTTAGATCATTGCAGACATGAATGTCATTTTAATGACATCAGGACATCTGTTTTATTTATATCTTTCTAAATACGGTGCACAAAATCACCACAGTATCTACTCTTCCACCACACAAGATCTTGGGTTTGTCTTTTTTAGTTTTAGGTACCAGCTAATATAGCTTAGGTTAAGATAGAGCTAAGAATAAGAAATACCTATTCCAATTAATTGTGGCAACATATAGTATAGGCTTGGGCTAAAACAACTCCATAGAGAAGTCGGATTTGATAAATTTTTGCAAGGTGGCTTCAACATTTTTTTTCTAAGCAAAATAAGTCTGGAAACAGTTTCTGAAGCCCAGAACATGGTGACAATATACATGATGTTGCACAATGGGAAGTATATGGCAGGCATATCTTGGCCACCTGTCCCTTACGAAGATCAAGGCTCATCGTTTCCATCTTATGGCAGCTGTTGTTTTCCATCCTTCTTCCTTCCTGCGGCTGGTTGTATATCCAGCCATCCAGGGTCTCCTAACCTTAGGCTGCTACTGTTTGTGATTCTTGCCCTTGCTATTTTCACTTTATATAGGCTGTTTCTGTCCTTTTTCAAACTTGTAAAAATAGTGCCCGTAATAAGGATTGAAAATCCAATGCTTGACTTCTTGAACATAAAGCTTCCTCTTTCCCTGGACTAACACACAACAGAATGGGGGGTGGGAGAAGAATAAAGGAAGTAGGAAAGAAACAAGTCATTTATCTCTTAAAGTTTGCAAAGTTCTTTTTGAAAATGAGAATTCTTTGTATTTTTAAAATCCTCTCCACCCATTAGCCTCAACACTACATTGCTGCTATACTTACACCTCGCTCGTTATGTATTTACTTTTTATATAACTAAGCAGCACCCTGTCATAAATGAAATATTCATGCAAAAAAAAACTGCTCAAAATGAATTTATAAAAAGAACATATAAAAACTACCATCTGCTCCCAGTCCTAGCAAGCCCTTAGATACCCAAGTGTAAGCCCTCTGATTCCACAGAGAGGTAAGGCAATGTGTCCATGATGTATTCCTGAAAGCCAAAACTTTAGACTTTGTATTTAGATGGATCTATGAGCTCTGGCCATCGAAATGCTTAGATCAACATTGATGGGCTTAGATATTGCACATAATGAATTCACGTGCTAGCATATTGTAATGGGTAGTCATACCCGGTCATGTTATGCTGAAATGAGCTGAAACTCTTCTGGGAAGTTGTGAAAGCATTTTGTAGTCAATTGATACTGCAGTACTTTATAATATGCCTTCCTTTAAAAAAAAAAAAAAAGTTGTCCAGACATTTCAGGACTCCAAGCTGAAGTATGGGCACCTGGATACTAGATTCTTTTAATTCACCTAGGGATACTTCTGATATACTCAGGGCATTTTACTGCTCACACTTCGAGTATCATGATTGCTATACATAATAAGATACATGATTTTCTCAGTAGTTTCATTTCTCCCAAATGGTAAGTTGCACCTTTATAAGTTCTATGAACACTTAAAAGAGATTCTTCCCTTTCTGTGGCCTCCCCTTCCCATCTAACACATTCCCACTTTCCTCAAAGTTCAGTGTTACCCACTCTGAACTCTGTGTTTGGAATTTTCATGTTTTTCCCCCCTGGAGTCATTAAGTTTGCCTGCAAGCAACCAAAAAGCAAAATAACAAAATAAGCAAAGAGCTTATTTTTCTCCCACAGGAAAGATATCCAGAGACATGTAGTCTAGAACTAACATAGTGGTTCCAGGATCATCAGGAAACCAGTCCCCTTTTTTTGGCTTGCCCCACCACCTTCAGTGTGTTGACTAATGGTTGAAGATGACTTCTCCAGTTCCAGTCATTCCACTGCACTCCAGGATAGAAGAAGAAAGTTCTGCTCTCTCCTTCTTTAATAAGACTTCCAGGAAGTACCACACATTTTGAATATACTTCTTTGACCAGAACTTAATCACCATGCCAAATCTTGCTGCAAATTACCCTGGGGAACATAGTCTTTCAGTTTGACACCTTGCCACCCAAAACAAATTCAGAGTTCTCCTACTCAGGGGGAGAGAGAGAATAGATGTTGGAATAGGAAATTCATAGCCTTTGCTTCACTTCACTAGACCATATCATAACTTGCTGTTACATATCCTTTGTTTAGGTTTAGATTTCTAATTGTCTTATTAGTTGAATAATCCAGCTGTTAATCATTCAACAAATTATAAATTAAAAAAAGATAAAAATAGAGAAAAGTTCTTGGTTCACTCTTACACTTTGATTTTGTTTAAAGGAAGTTCTGAGACTACCTTCAAATAACTAACCATACTTCATTACCTGAATGGATAGAGAATTAGGTCTATAACTCTATGGCCAAGACTCTCAGTGCTTTCCTCGTCATAATAACCATATATTTTATGAACCAAACCAGAACACTTTTGAGAGTGTGCAGGAGAGGTTATTAATAATTACATTAAAACATCAAGGGTAAATCAGGACTGTCCAGAGCAAATTGGGGCGTATGGTCACCCAACTCATCCTCCTTACTGGATTTCTTCACATGCCAGATTTCATATAGATATCAGTTTACTATTACTAATTTACCAGTCATTTCTCACTGGAAATGTGGTAGGATATGAAGAAAGCATGGCAGATTTGGACGATTATCCTATATATCATGTCTCTCAATTGGATGTACAAGGGAAGAAACTCTAGTTAAAAGGTCCAGATGAACTGAAAAGTATTATTAATGAACTATTTGCAGCTATTCATGCTACAGTAAAGCCAAAATTGTTCCAGGAAATGGGTATGAGAGATGGACATCTACTCCGAGTGCTGAGAATCTAGTTATAAGGGATTCTTCTTAGGATCTCTGAGTTTGTAGTATTTTTATCCATCATCCTGAATAGTTTGTCACTTTAATCTGTAATCTGTGGCAGTTGACAGCTGTCAGTTGGAAGGATTTGCTGCTAAAGGCCGACCATAAAGAACAAGGCTAAAGAGTGAGAGCCCAGGCTGACAAATTAACCTGGCTTTCTCCAAGGGGCACTAACATGTTATTATTTTTGAGAATCACCTCTGCCTATGATAGAATCTTATACCAGATCCTCCCTTTTTCCTCATTCCCATTTATTTTTGTATAATGTTTTCAGAAGCATATTTCTATCTGGAAAAGGTGACTATCTATCTATTAAATTGTACCTTACTGGTCTGGGAGCTTCCAAAGATTCTTAATGCTCAACTAAGAAGAAACAAAGACACTAAAAGTATTTGGATTAGTAATAATTATTAGAAATAGTCCCAAACATCCACAAACTCCCCTATACTTTCTTTGTTGCTGTCTGAAGTCTTCTTTCCCTAAGTGAGTTTATGAGAAGAGTATGGCATGCCACTTCAAAACATGGGTTTTTGAGTCAGACTTCCTAAGTTAAAATCCCTGCTCTGCCACTTCCTAACTGAGCTACTCTGAGCATATCAACTATCTGTAAAATGAGGATAATATTAGTAATTACCTCACGGGTGCTTGAATATTTACTGAGTTAATATGTTTAAAGTGCTTAGAGTAGTGCCTGGCATACAGTAAGAGCTTTTTAAGTGTTTGCTATTTACAACCTAAAGATGGACACAAGACATAAAACTTGTCTCTGTATATAGATCCAATCAAACTCAAGGAGTTCAAAACTGAACTCATCTTTTACAAAAAACATGTGCCTTTTCATGGCATCCCAATGTATGTTAAGCCTATCACTTGCCTCTATGCACCCAGCCTCTAAATATTACCCTATATTCTGTGTCCCTTTCTGTCCTCCCTTACACCAAGAAGTATTCAAGTCTTCTTCCAAAATCCACTCCCTTCCTTCTCTTCCCACTGCTACTGGCCTAATTCAGACTCTCTTTATTTCTTGCCTAAATAATTCCAGTAGCTTTCCTTACTTGTTTGTTGTATCTCCAGGCTACTCCCTTCAAAACCATTTTTGTATGGTTCATGGAACATTCATGTTAAAATCCTACTGTGGATCCTCCTGTAAGGTTCCGGCCTATCTTTCCATTCTCATTTTTCTCCACCCTCATACCCCAGATAAGTAACTGTGCATTTTGACACCTTAATATTTTTTCCCACACTATTCCAACAGAATGGTCCTGTGCTCTCTGATATTCATTTTCTGAATATCGAAGTTTACCTGTTTTAAAGTCCAGCAGAGGGGCACCTGGGGGGCTAAGTCAGTTAAGCATCAGACTCTTGATTTTAGCTCAGATCATGATCTCAGGGTCATGGGAACCAGCCCACGTCAGGCTCCATGCTCAGTGAATGGAGTCTGCTTCTCTCCCTCTTCCTCTGTTCTTCCCTCCCCCCCACCTCCCCGCTGACTTGCAGGAACACATGCTCATCCTCTCTCTCAAATAAATAAATCTTTAAAAAAATAAAAAATAAAGGCCCAGTGGAGATGCAGATTTCTACATAAAACTTTTTCTGAATTTTAAGTATTCTTTCCCTCCTTGGAGTTCGATGACTTGTACATTTGTAATAGCTCATTACATTGCCCTCTAAGTTACAGTTTCTTATTAATAACCCCCAAGGTTTTAATCCACATGTCCTTCATCTTTGTACTTCCTAGTAAAGTCCTTCCTCTTACACACTGGGCACTCCTGGACCACTGAATATGATTGACATTTTTGTACTACTGCAAAGCATGGGTCTGTGAAAGCTGAAATCTAGCCCAACCTCTGCCTGTCAAACTATGTGACTCTATGTTACCATAAAGGGGAGAGTTTCTTATCAATCTACCTAGAACCTGTCAGAAGGGGTTGCCTCGTTCTTTCACTCCCTCCAACAGGCAAACTATGCACCTCTAGGAGGAGCACCTTTTTCTTTTCCTTGTTTTTAAGATTTATTTATTTGAGAGAGAGAGAGTGCATGCGTGAGAGAGAGCGGGGCAGGGGGAAGGGGAGAGAGAGAATCTCAAGCAGACTCCCAGCTGAGTGCAGAGCCCGGTGCGGGGCTCAATCTCACCACCCTGAGATCATGACCTGAGCCAAAATCAGGAGTTGGAGGCTTAACCAACTAAGCCACCCAGGGGCCCCTAGGAGGAACACCTTTTTCTAACTCATACACAGGTGCAGTTTAGGACAAGACAGGCTACAGTAGCAAAAAGAATTAAAACTATATAATGGCTCAAATATGAATGAAGTTTATCTCTTACATAATATTTCAAACAGGGTATTCTTGGTTGGCTGGCAACTGTCCTCATGGTGATTCAGAGATGAATTTGCAATGTGGCTAAAGGAGGATGTTTTGTATAAAGGCATGAGGAACCATGGCAGGTTTAGAGAACTGCAGATAGTTTTGTCTGGCTAGTGCCCTGGAAACATGAGGGAGTATGGCAGAAGATGAGGCTAGCAAGATAGGCAGGGCCCAGAATGTGAATTTATCTGAAAGTCCTGTGAAGAATCAGACTTGGTCCTACACGTGATAGGAAGCCACTGGAGTTTGTTTCTGGGTTTACCATAATTGTCATTATTGTTGTTGTTGTTTTTTAATTGGGATGGTTAATATTATTTGACAGGAATGTTAGAAAATCAGCACTGCCTATATGTGAGCTGATTTGGATTGCTGTGAACAGAAAGCTAGAATCACCAACAAGGCAAATATAACATTCCAGAAAAAATGTTGAGAGCTCAAAGTAGGGCAGTGGCAGTGGCAATGGAGAGGAAAGGAGAAGAAAAAGAGCAATTTAGGAAGCAGGTCAGAGCAGGATTGGTGATTATTTAAATTCAAGGGATTAGAAAGAAAAAGTTGAGGATGCCCCAGCTTTCTGGGTGAAGCGAGGTCTGTGGCTGTGCCTACAAAAATCAAAAGTTATTCATGTCCACTTTAACACTGAATGTGTTACTGCATGGCCACTAGTGAACAAACTGAATGACAATAAATGCCCTTTCCCCTAATTTTCCGGAGGCCATTCAGTAAGACCGTTCCAGGTGGAACACAGAATCCATCAGATTGTCATAAGAAAGTCTCCAGGATCCTTATTAATTAAATAGAAAAGGAACTTGCAAGAACTGACTAACTTTTCAGCGATGGTTGCCTGACCTAAACATAACCAAAAAAGACCTACTAGAGCCTCAAAATAGAATTAGCTTTGTCTGTTCTGAAGTTGCTATTCATTATTCATTGTCTTCCTTTGTTTTTAAAAGACTTGGAATCTGAAAGTTTGCAGTCCTTGACAAAAATCAGTATATATTTGAAGATACTTGCTCCTTATGGCTGCTGAGTATTATAAAGTTAGAAGCAATCACAGAGACTTGTGCTTGCTGCTCTATTTTACCAGCAATGTGGCAAAGGCACATTGGCCTCCTAAATCCATTTCCCAGAGATTAAAGGGAACTGGAAATGGTTTGACTCTTCACTGAATCCTCACTGCCATATGAGGCTGGCTTAAGATGGCACTCTGAGTTGAACTGGCACAGCTCCACAACATTGGAATGGTATTTCTTGACAGGGTTGGATGGCATATGTAGTTTTTGTGTATTGTTCTGGAGCTTCTTAAATAAAATTGCCCAATTTAAGCCAAACAAATGTTCTATTCTCCACTGTCCCTTCAAATCATACCAATCCTTTGCTTGGTCAAATCATACCCCCCTGACTGTAATCTGCAGATTTTCCATGGTGCTGAAAAAAGACTTTCATTATAATAGACATTAAGAAAATAACACAATCAAGTATGCTTTCAATATTTTTATTTTAATTATATTATTCCTATAGTAGTTAACTATTTAAATTTTTTAGTGAGTAAATGAGTCAACTTTATAAACCTGTATAAAATAAGTGACTGTATTGAAAACAAAAATGGTTCTCAGATTCAAATCAGTTCCTAGATTGCTTTATATCCTGAAAACAATTTACCTGCATTAATTTAATTTAACCAAAGAATGTCTAAGTTACCACTGTGACTTTTGTGCAAGAGACCAACTTGAAACACTGAGTGTTGGGCATTTCCTCCAACATTATGAGTAGGCAAGTCTTCAAACTACTGCTGGTTTGTTCTTTATTACAATCAGATTTGACAAATTTGAGGACAATTATGGACAAACTTGTCTTATAATTTTAATCTTCTATTTGAACTCTACAGGTGCCCCCACCATTATTATTGATCTAGATCATTTCTAAGATTTTCCACCAGTCACTCAAATGCAAGACCTTAGTCATGCCCTATTTCTCCTGTGTTCCTGGATCTCAGCCCCCAAGGTCTCCCAGGCAAATTTCCCACAAAACTGAGCTCATGACTGATAATTCCCAATGTGTGGCACCACAAGGAAAATAGCTCCATTTTGACAGTCGCATGGAGTGACTTATGTTATTGGCATCTCATAAGTCATACCAGTTGGGTGGCATCTAAGGTTACGTGAAGTCCTGCAGGAAGGCAAGTCACATGATACAAAGAATATCTGGGCCTATAAAAAATTCTAGTTGATAATCTAGATATCTTAGAGTTTCAAAGTGGGTAAGGGAAAAGTTCAGATCAAAGAATTAAAACAATGAAATGGTTAAGGTTAGTGTTATGTACTGAATGTTTCTGTCCACCCCCAAAATCATGTGTTGAAATTATAACCCCAAATGTGATAGTATGGGAAGTGGAGCCTTGGGAGGTGAAGAGGTCAGGGGATAGCGCCCCCATGAATGGGATTAGTGCCCTTATATTAGAGACCCATAAATCTCTCTCACTGCTTCTTCCATGTGCAGACATAGTGAGAAGATGACCCCCTATGAAGTAGGAAAGAGGCCCTCAACAGACACCAAATCTTCCCACACCCTCATCTTGGACTTCCCAGCCTCCAGAACTGTGAGTAATAAATGTCTGTTGTTTAAGCTACCCAGCCTATGGTATTTTGTAATTGAAGTCCAGATTGACAGTTGGTGTTAAAGCAGGGCACCCCTAGGGAATATATTATCTGGATTCCCACATTCCCATTTACCTTCACTCAATGTTTTGTGAGGCTTATATTATAAAGTGGACACCCCAGACTTCAAGGCTTTTCCCTACTTCACATTTCCTGCTGGGCACTCACCCCAGCTGTACCATCACACCACTCCATATTCAGAATCTCTCCTGTGGCAAGCACTCAGCAGATCTCTACCCAGTATGAGGACAGAATATGTCTGTGGGCTATTTACATTGGCAGAGTTCTCTGTTCTTAAACCATAATGATTGCTGCTGCTTTCTGTCCCTCTGCAGTTTACTTCAGGTAATTCTTGATGTCACTTGCCTTTTTAAGGTCTCTCTTTGAGCTTTGACCTGTAGACTCTTCGGAGAATAGTAGCATTGTTCCATCTGTTTTAATATGATCACTCTTTCTAGCCTCTTAGATAACCAAGAGAAGTAGGTGGGGGAAGGAGGTGGCTTGTTTTTCATTGCAAGCCCCAGATCTGGTCCCTTTGGAAACATGAAGATTCTTTAGTTACTGGATCAGCCTGTTTTGCCTCAGATAAACTTTCTTGGATCTGAGAAATAAGCCATTTACTCATTTTTTAATGTTTAGGTTGGTTTTTTTTTCCTTGTGGTCAGTGTTATTTAGTTTCATTTTCATCTCCTTATTCCTCTCTTTGCTTTTATTTCTTCTCTGTAGCTCTGCTACCAGCCCCTGCCAAGTTTCTTTATCAACTGTCTCTACAGCCAACTTAACTTTCTGAGCCAATCGTGTCAAAGCAGAATGCATATGGGTGCTGTCAATCTCACATGGTGCAACTTGGAATTAATTTCTGATGCCTACCAGATATCTAACCCATGAGCAGAGTAGAACTTGGGTGGCCCTGGAGTCTCTAAATTGAAGCACTTTCTCCTTAACTCTCTATTCCCCCTTCTTCTATTTTAACTCAAATGGAAAGCCTCAGAGTCTTCCTACAAGCAAGGCACATCTTCTGCCTTTTCCCCAGGCTCTTACCTACTTTGCCTTCTAAGGCTTGAGCCCATCTGTGCATCCCACCCTCACTTGTTCACGGTCTAACACCGTGCCAACCACTTGCTAATCCCTGGCTTCCTATCCTTTCAAATCACTGTCTGCGCTGGTCCTGCCCTAAAGGAGAGGATATCTCCAAACCCAAAAGCAGCTGTGCCAGAAAACTCTCTAGCATTCCCTGTGCACAGTACAACCAGCCCTCATATTTGCTGAGGCCCAACATGAGCTTGGACAATATCCTCTGGGCACTTTGCCTTCACCCTAGACAGATACTTGAACCAACTTGGCCAGTGCCGTTTTGCCCTAGTAAATGAGCCTCTGTATGGTTCAAGCTCACCATCCCCCCAGATGGCCCTGTATTAATGCCTCAAACCAAAGCTCATGTCATATCATCACATCCAAACTAGAACCTGTGTATTCTGTCTGCTGAATTCACTTTTCATTAGATACTAGCTGATAACCTGCTTATTTCTTCTTTACTCTTACTCTCTCTCTTTTAAATGAGCCCTTCCTAGCTCCCCTTACCACACAACACAATCCAGCTCAATAGAGAGCATCTTAAAGAAATGTCAATTTCAATGTTGTTGGATAACTAGTTAACTAGCTCTTTAATAGAATACACCTGCACCACTATGGCTTTAGAAGTTGTTTCCTCAGAGCTCATACTTGACTTAAGTGGAGTTAATATTTATTAACAACTCATAATTTGCTAGTCACTGGGCTCATCATTCAGTAGTTGTTCACCTTTCACAATGTCCACATGAGGGAGATACCATTTTAACCCCACTTTCCCCGGAAGAGCATTAGATTTGGAAAGATTAAGTAGTGTGCCTGTGGTCAGCAAGATAGAAGTGATGGAGTCAAGATTTGAACACTGACTTCTTGCTATTACCCTCAGTTACACTTAGTATTGCATGCCCTGAAAGAACTTCTCCTTGTCCTTTACAGTCTCTTAAGTCCCATTTAGGTTTCAGTTTCCCAGGAGGTAATTATTTTACTCATTCATCAAAGATTTTCTGAGCACTTAGTAAGTGTCAGTGATTGTTCTAAGCCCAGGGGACGTATCAGTTAACTACAGAGGTAGGATTCACTCAGCTGCACTCAGGTATAGAGGTGGCTCTTCTGATTTCTGGGAAAAAAATCTTCCCCAAAAGGAGATGATCAGTGTCTTGAGGAAGGTTAGGCTCCTCCACAGCAGATTCCAAGCACAGACGGCCATATTATCGTGCCCTGTGGCTGAAGAATTCGCCACAACTCTATATTTGGTCATAAATGGGGGCATTTTAAATTAATTTACCCAGAATCTGGAGTGTCAGAACCAGAAAGAACAACAGAGGTCATCTGGTTTAACTGTCTTACTATAGAAATGAAAATAAATAAAAAACATGCTGAGAAGTTTCCTTTTCAAGATGACATAGATGTGTAATAAAAGAATTGCTTCTTAAACACAGTTTTCCTAACTCCCCATCCGGTGCTTTGATTCATACATCACACAGTGTCCTAAGGAAAGGATGGGATACATCTTGAAGACAGAATTTCCATGGCTGTAGGCAAAACTCTCCTGACCATGGATCAACTTCTTAGAACAAGCTCCTTCATTTAAGCCATTGCCCATGAAGCACTTCCAAAGTTTTTCAGAGTGGTATCTAACAATCAGGCAATGGGAACTATGTAGATTTATAGGACCAGAATATACTACTACCAGTTGTAGCCAATGGTGTATGGACTTAGTACTCATTTCCTGTTTGAAGTGGGAAAAGAACCAGAAAACTTAGAGAACCCTGTCTTTCCTGTTGAGCCTGCTTATTCATCAACATCCTCACTGATTTCTCTCTGTTCCAGACCCTCCTTCAAACCCATCTGGGCAGCATTCTTGGGGTTTGCCTTTGAGGATATTAGGTTAGCATGAACTCAGTTCTGAATCTTTACCACATTCTCCTCTTACCAGTTTACCACTTTTGCAGTTTATCCTGGTGCCTCAGTGTATAATCTCCTTGCCTCCCCCACCCTACCCCTTGCAGTATGAAGTTAGCTGCTTTGTTTTTCCCTTCTGACACACTTGCTTTGGGCTATATTTAACTCCTGTACATTAGCATTAATATCCAGCCACACAAGTGAAGTTGGCGCTGTGCGTTACTTCCACCAGGTACGGTAGGGGTTTATTCGGCTAATTCCCTTTGGGGATAAGGAAACAGATGCAAACACAATAAGAAAAGGGCTGAACCTTCTCTCCACAGTAGACTGAATACAAATCTTTATAAGATTTTTATGTGCATGATTTTATTCTCTTGCTTTTTACCTACTTTTTGCCTTTGGTTTTGGCTGGCACACAAAGCAACTCACGAAAAGGGAGGCTGACAAAATAAATGTTCCCCTGAAAAGAACATGCTCTTAATATAAAAAGAAACACAAAAGATCAACAACATAAGTTATTCTTAGAAGATTTACAGTTGCCTAGAACAGTACCTGGTACATAGTGGGTGCTCAGAAAATTAATGAATAAAACCACATGTGATTTCTTGCCGTCTGGCTAGTTTTCCTTTGGCTGGATAGGAATTCCACCTATGCTGAGAAGGTCAAGACCGTGAACCAAAGAGAGGGTATAGTCATTACAGGCTATTTATTTTTTGGCCCAATTTCTTTTTTCTTTTTCTATTTTCTTCCTTTTTTAACTTTTGATTTATGAAATTCTCCTCTTCCATTTTTCTCCTCCTCCTCACCCACTTCCTTTTTAAAAGTACCAGTCTCTCCTTTCATGTGCTTTTTTTTATTTGTTGAAGCACTCAGACCACAGTAGGGGTTTTTTTAGGCACAATAAATCACTGCTTCATTAGAACAAAAAACTGATATATTCAAGGTTTTTTTTATCCAATTAAAAAAATTTTTTTGGCTTGACTTTGTTTTTGTGAGAAAGGGAATCACAAAAAGCAATATTTATTTGATCCTTAGGTGATAAAAATTTCTTTAATGAAAATGCTAAGTAAACAAGGTTACAGTTTTATTCAGTGAAGGAAATGGGGATGGTTTGTGGAAGAGGAAAAAAAGGGAAGCAGAATAGAAAAGGCATTGGCATGGGCAGAAAGACTCATAAGTAACAGAAAAAGGTGAGATAGAGAGACAAGTGGCCTGGGAGGAAAGTGGGCCAGAGACTGAAAATCCATGGAAAGAGAAGGGTTCCAAAACAAGGGGAGTTCCATGTGTACCCTCAAAGGTCTTTCTGCAGAACATTTGTGGGGAGAACAGGGCAAATGTGGAGGGCGGTGCTCCTCTCTGCGAGAAGAGGCTTCTAGGATGATATCCAAAGTCAGAGAACTCTGTGCAGAAGCTGTTCTGCCTGTTATACATGAGAGTAATTCAACTGAGTGGACTCTCTGCTAATAAACACCTAACCCACTAACTAACTAACCCACTCTAGCCAGAGTACACATGGAGAGTGACACCCAGCCTGTGCCCACTCTAACTGGTCAATGCTGATGCTTTGTTTATAAATATTTTAAGTATTACTAGCTACCTCGGGATAGCAACTGAAAAAAATGAAGTTATTATTTTAGATCACATGTACCTCTAATTCTTTTAATTATGTCAGTTTAAGCAAGTTAGTTTCATTCAATCATTCATCCAACAAATGTTTATTGAGTGCTTATTATAAGCAACAGGAAATAAGGTTTGAGATAGAATTGGTGACCTGATCTGGGGATACTTTGTAGATCACACTTAGAAAATCATATTTTGTTCTGCTATTAATAGGGAGCCAACAAAGAGTTTTAAACTGGGAGTAGTGTAGTCAGATTTCTACGCAGAAACAACACTTCACTAACCAGATGTAGTTAAGGACTAGTTTAAATGCTGTTGCAATAGTATAGGTAAGAGTGATGATCAGTTTAACCAAACCTGCAACAAAGGAACTTGAGAGAGACTTAAAAATGGAAACAATAGGACATGGGGACACCTTCTCTGTTGAGTGTTAGAGGGGCAGAGGGGGCAGGATGGTTCTCAGGTGCCTGCAGGGGATGTGTGGAAGGTATGGATTGCTTCAGAAGGAGGGATCTAGTCAGGGGGAGAGACAGGCAGAGGAAGGAGGGGAAGAAGAGTAGGGTGATGCAGACAGAAGTGAGAACCAGGAAGCACTGGGAGGAAGGTATGTAACAGAAGAGGCTGAGAACGTATGGGCAGAGTTAGAAAAGAGAATCTGGACAATGCAGTAAAGTTCTGAGTGATTCAAAGAGTGTAGACTTTTTTTTAAGAAGCTGAAATAGCATGAGATTGTGGGAAGTGGGTAGGGTTTGGAGTCCAACTGATATGAAATTAAAACAGCTGTCACTTGCTACAAGATCTTGTACAAGTTACTCAACAATTCCCAGATTTTTAAAAAATTTATAAAATGGAGATAATGTCTTGTACATAGGATTGTTCTGAGCACTAAAGGTTATGTTTAGTGTCTAGCACTATTCTAGGAGATTCCTTCCCTGCTTCTTTTCTCTTTAGCTTTACCTTCCTCCAGGTCATCAACTTCTGAGCTTATTTTCAAAAAAGAGGTTTGATGAGACTAGTGCCCTGCTTATCATCTTGGCACACCTTTATCTACAGAATAGAAGTCACAGGTGGTGGTTTGTAGTCTGATCTCTACTTACCCTTTTAGCCCATCTCTCATCACTTTGGTACCTCATTCCAGCTATATTTACAGCAATATCTTTCATATCTTCAAGTCTTTGAACAAACTGCTTCCTCTTCTTAAACTGTCCTCATCTAGCTCTCTGACTACATAAATCTTTATTAGCTTTTTAAGATGTGAGCTCAAGAACACAGACCTCCACATGCATGCCTTAGCCTGATCCCTCGTCTGTACTAACCTCCACCATCCACACATCAAAATCCATCTTCCTTGCCACCATAACATCGTGCAGATTCCACCAGTCATACTTAAGCAACATTTAAAATGATGTGTTTAATTTCCTCCCACCCAACAGATTGATATATCCCTAAAAACAAAATGGTTTCTCATTGTATCCTCAGTAATTTTACATTGTAGTTGCTCAGTAAATGGCTGTTTAATTAACGTATGATTTTAGTGTAAGACCATGGGTTCCACAGGTTAGTATGCACTGCTTAAACATTTTTAAATCACATAAACAAAGGATAATTTAGGATAGTACTTTCTTGGGAGTCTTGTGGTCAACTGCCAACCTTAAGGTTAGATTAGATCTGAGGTTCAGCAGATCAGTACTCTACTGGCAGGATATAGCCCCTAAAATCATATAATCCTAAAGGTTTGTTCCCAGCCCTAATTTCTTATCCAGGATGGAACTGATAAGTACTTTGAGAGAGAGGATGCATAGTGTGGTAGTTAAGAACACTGGACGCTGGAGTAGGACTGTCTGGGTTCAAATCCCCTTCACTGGTCATCACTAACTATAGGATCATGGACTACTTAACCTCTCCATCACTCAGCTCCTTTATAAAACAATGATGATGATGATGATGGTAACGACGATGACAAGACACACATCCCAGGGATGTTATGAGAAGTGAGTTAATACAAATGAGAAGATTAGACCAATGTCTGACACATATTAATAAGTTTTAGTTTCTATTGACTTATGACTTCTTTTAAGGATATTAGTAGCTGAAGTTATATGTATCCGTACACCACTTTGTGAATATATATAATCAGCAGGATAAGAACCATGGGCCAGTAGAATTTCATGAAAGCCCCAACGGAGATCTAGATCCTAAACTGGCTCTGAAATCAACATGAGCTCCCTATCATCTTTGTGTCTGAGCTCCTTCTCCAGCATGCAGTCCTTTTAGAACAAGCAAGGCAGAGCAGAGCACTTGGGGATGAGACTTTGTTTTTAAACAAGGAATCTGAGAAGAATAGATACTAATGATGCCAGTCAAGAAGTATTCTTTAAATGCCTACTATGGTTGAGGCACTGTTCTAGGTACCGTGAGGCCAATCCCTTTTATTCAGAGCTATTTAAAAGACCTTAAAATCACTGAGATTCCCCATGATTTTGGGCCTTAAAGGATCCTTATATTAGGAAAAGGAAGAATCTGGGCTTGTTTTTTGTTTTTTCCCCTGCCTTGATTTTTTTCTTTCCTCCCTCCCTCCCTTCTTCCTCCCTCCCTCCCTCCCTTCCTTTCTTCCTTTTCTCCCCCCTAAAATAGCACTCTTATCATCAAGGTGTGTAGGTACTATGGAGATAGCTGCTATATAAATACAGGAAGAGAGAACAAGAGAAGAGGAGGAGATAATTAACTCAATTGTATAAGGCTTTCTTTAAGAAGAAGAAAGCTTCTCCTTAATTTCATTCCTGTCTCCAAACATGCAGAAAATGGTGCTTCAAAAGACATCCTGACAGTCAGCCCTAGAACACAATGCTGACTCCAAGACAGAGTCCACTCAGTTCTTACACCGGACTATGCAAAGCGACCTACTTTCCCTCCTGCTTTTCCCTCTTTTTGTAAATAATTCTTTATAAATGGGAAAAATGGAGAGCAAGTCTTTCAAACAGTTGTCATAAATTAGAATAAATTGCATTAATTCAAAATGTAAAACTAGGAGAGCCAGGAGAACATGTAACATATTTTCCCCAAATAACTGTGAACTAGCACAAGTGTATACTTTGGGCATATGTATATCTTTCCTCTGACTGACAGCCTGAAGGATAGTCCATGTGATTTTTGTGTTGCTGAGGTGGAAACAATCTTTATTTGGACTGAATAGCAGAGTAAACAGGAATGAATAGGAGACGCAAAAGTTTACAGTACAGATGGTTTTCCGATTCTTTTTTAAAAATTGTATGCCTTTTCAATTAAAAGCGCATTTGCCTTTTGTTCTAGTCAACTGTCCTAAAGACTTTTCATGGTTACACACCAGAAAAATTAAAGGTGATCAGTAAATCACGTTCTGGGTTTAATAATGTTACATGAGTTAAGTGCACAGAAGTTTATCTTTTCTACTTTTTAATCTGAAAAAATTAAGGTTTATCTCGTAGTTATAGAAGTCATTAAGGAAATTTAAAAAGTTAGTGATAACAAGCTAAGATAAATAAACTAAGGAAGATACTCATTTACACACACAGTATGTCTGTACACATATCCCATGTTTATGGGGAGAATGGGTAAAAGATTTTGATTCAAGGAAAATATTAAAGGTGTGCCAAAAGTGGTCTCCAGGGACACAGAAGGATTTGATTAAGCTATAATTACACCTACCTATAAGCAGCGTAGACCTACCACCAAAGAGCCTTCTTCGTAGAATTGGAGGAACATTTTCCTTCTCACACAGTCATCTGGTTCTGTCATCAAGTGAACTGCTTTGGGTAACACAAGGAAGGGATAATATAACGATCCATCTTCTGTCGACAAGGCCCCCTTACCTGTTCTGGAAGGCAGAATGCTGTTCTGATTGAATTATCCCCAACTTTATGACAGTAATGTCAAAATGTAAAAGAAAACAGAGATGCCTAAACACTTACTCAGCATTTTTCACTTACGTGATTATGGCACTGAGTCATGGTTTATCTTTTAATCTATGTCAGACATTGCCTTTATTGCCAACCTTTTCTGACCACAGTATCTAGGGCAGTTAAAAGGTCTAATTCAGGGGCATTTGAGAGAGAAGTGGACACACACACAGGTCTCACTTGCAGGCTCATCCTTGATTCTGCAGGGTCTTCTGCCTGCCTTGAAAAGACAAGTTATGGCTCTCAAGGGTGCTCTAATCTGGAACAATTCCCACAAAACAATCAATGGCAAATCATTATTTCTTTCCTTTTCCCAAAGAACAGGATGCACAGAAAATAATGCACATGTAGTAAAGAGTTGAAAGCCTAATGCACATAGGAAACTTGCCGCCCCTCCAAATCAGCACATCAGGCCACCAGATACCAGTCTCGGGCAGGAGTTAGTCATCATTTTCTTACATGAGCCATGCTCTTCTCCCAGGATTGATGCATCGTCTTCCCCTCTACATAAAGAATTAGCTGAATAAAGTAAAAATAAGAGGACTCTGGGGCTGCAGATGGCTGACCAGCTGTTTCTGAGTGACTCCCCATGAATCAGTGCCTCATCTGAGCTTTACTGCTTCCATGTTTGGGGGGCCAAATATTCTGCATTTTGGAAAAGTAGTTCATGGAAAATAATACAGCAAACTAACATTTATAGAAAACCACAGTAATCTTGTAACAAATGTCCTAAATTATGTACTCAAAAGCAGATCCAATTTTACCCAAGGTTCTCTGTCTACAGTGCCTGTAGGTTTTTGTTGTTGTGTATAACTGCGGCTCCTCCCAACCCCCAACCCAAGTGCCTCTTTTTAAATGATATGCCACTTTATATAATATACCACGCAGAAGACGAAATTTCAGCCTGGAGAAGAGGCAAGGGGGTGGGGGTAGAGGATTTAAAGGGCTTCACTTTTCTGTCCCCTTTGGAGATTCATCTTACATATTTTCATTCAGTTTGATGGTAAGATTAATGCTGCTTTTGAAAGCCTCCTGGTTCCTTTTAAACAATACCATTTCTCAGTGCTTAAGTGCAATGTTGGGGGTATTGACAAAATAAAAGCAGAGTGGCACTTTATATTCCAACCTCTTCTATTCCCTTTCAAAGCGGAAGTTTCTGGCAAGACAAGAGCCTCACTGAAGCCTTTTCCTGGTTGTTCTCTTTAATTTTAGATGATTGTTTGATGTGGATATCTCTAAGAGAATTTATTTTAATACACGGAGGAGCAGAGATAGCTCCAAATGCCTATTATCAGGAAAAAGGCATTCTATATGATGGGAGAGTAAGAAACCTTCTGTGATCATTTTTATTCAATGAAAGCCATGTCTTTGGGTGGGAGAGTCAAATGCTAGTACCCACACATGCTGCATGCATACCAGCACGAGCCGGAGGAATGCAGATTTCTGTATCTGAGAGCAGCTGCTAAGTGAAATGGAACGTCCAACAGATGGCTGCATTGTCATTGTTGGGGGAGGAGGAGAGGGGAGCTATTTTGGTTGTTCTGTTGAGTTTGTGTGTGAGTGTGAGTGTGTGTTTAACAGGATGTGTTCTCCACTACCTGGATCTCTCTGGTGTTTTCAAGGGCTTTTATTCACTTGGAATATTAAAACTAGAACAGGCATTAGAGATCTTGGCATGTAATGGAGAAGGAGAGAGATCAAGGACACACAGCTTGTTAGAGCCAAAACCAGAACCCTTTCATTAGGGCCATACCACAGAGAAGTCATGAATTCTACTTAGTGGAGTATTGGTATTTAACACCAATACCAAAGCTCAAGAGAAGGAAATGCTACATCAGATGCTATATAAACTATAAATGCTATATAGTCTGAAAAGTATGTGAATATTGTTTTCTTTTAAAATTTTATGGTGGAGTTGAGTTGCCTTGTAATCCTCACATTGGAAGAAAGAACTAAGATGCTTTATAAGCAAAGTTATATCAAATCTATATTACGTACTTCGTTAGATGCTTGGGACAATATGACCAAATTTAAATACCATGCTATACAATACCGCAATTCTATAGCAGTTTCATATTTCAGAATCTAAGGAGTTAAACTTGTAAGTCAAATCTTTCAAAAGTCATGGTTGAAAGACAAACAGAAAAGTGTTGAGGTCCCATCATGACCTGTCTGCAAAAGGTCTCCATCCCCCTTATGATGAGAGCTTTGGGTAAGTTATACAGTCACATGGCTCACCCATTGGTTCATGTTTTTTTTCCAGAAATAGAATCAATAGAGAACAGACAAACCCACAGTTGCCAGTTTGTACAGTCTTGTGGTTTCTGTCAGGGCTACAGACTCGAGCAGGTCTACCAGATAATGAAGGCAAACTATTTCAGTTCCTGTGGGTCCAGAGCGCCTCAGCAGAGTTCTGGTTTCAAACAAATGAATAACAAATTAAAAGGTACAGTAAAATAAGGGGGTGGTTAAAATATATGAACTAAAATCAATGGAGGAGAAACATAGTTAAAATCCCTGCATTCTCAGCAATAGTCGGTGATGTATTTTGTTAATCTCTTAAAATTTATGTTAAAAGCCTTTTAACAGAAAGTCAATATATTTGGGTGGCTGAGCAAGTACATCATCCTGTACCAGTGGTTGCATTAAATATGATACAGAGGCTCCACTGTCTGTAGGAAAAGACGAGGGGGTCCATCCAACGGAAGTCCCACCTCAAAGAGACCAGACGCTTTTCCCAAAACAGTCTGTGGAGCCAAGCCCAGTATTATGCTCTCCTCCTCTGCCTAGGTTCCCCGCTGACGTCAACTAGAGTCCTGGAAATGAAGCAGGATCAGAATACCAGAAGCATAGCCTAATAATAGAGCAAAAATGGAGAGCAGATGGAAAATAAAGCTTCTCGATAAAGTGAGACCTAATGTTATAAATTTGTTCAGGGAAAGAAAACAACAGCAGCAAAGCAAAAAGGCCTGCAAGCAGACTTATTGGTGCTAAAATTCTGGAATATGGCTGACGAGGAAAACACCGAGATACTTAGGAAAACAGGCAAAATCAATTTTTGGATTAGTTTGAAACACGGCTACTAAATGTGCACAGGGATGAAAATGACACCAAACCAGAACTAGAAAACTAAAACCCATGATTAGCAATTTCCTTTACCCATGAGTGGTACATAATTTCATCCACTGTATTTGCATCTCACCTGGAACAGTCTGCTTAATACAGGCATAAACTCTAATCATGGCAGTGAAATGGTTTGGGTCCAAAGTACAAGTTTTTGCAAAGGGGCCCTGTCACACCCAGAACTCCTAGAAATGTTCTCACAATTTACTTGCCCCTGCATCCCCATTGTGTGTGTGTCTGTATGTGTGTGTGTGTAGTCAGAGTCATCAAAGGCTACTTTATCTCTTTGCGTGGCTACGAGATACTCAAACATTCCACTTAATTTTCTGGGATGAGCAGCAAAGTCTTGAAACCTATTAATTTTTACTAACTATGTGTACATTTTTACAGAAGAGAGATTTTTTATAAATGTTATTTTTGATATAGACAAGGCCCAATGACATTAAGATTGAGATAACAATTTCAAACTGTAGATACATGTTTTATCAGGAAATCATGATAGAATGTGAAAGATTTTCTATTTGATAAACATTCTCCATTTTCTTATAAGAATGAGCTACTGGTTGGAAAAGCCGATGAGGTAAAGTTTTAGAACAAAGCTGCATTTTCTCTTATTTTTGCTGTTTAACCACTGATGGGTTGCGGGGGGTGGGGGTAGCCAATTTTTAAAAATTGTTCACATTTTTGGCTTATCACTCTAATGGTTTCTGGGCTCTGTCTCTAACATCCAGAAAAAGAAGTCTTTTTTTTTTTTTTTTTTTTTTTTTGAGTCTGATTCTAGCTCTGCTTGATCTTGTGAACTTGACGTTTCAGACCCTCCCGCACTCCCAGGGGAGTTTCCTCACCTTGAACTTAAACTTCAGTCTCTGCTCCTCACCGTATGGCTGAGCATGGGCCCAGTCCATCTCTTGCCAGGCCTCCTGCCCTACCCCAGGAGAGAAGATATTGGATACTCATCTCAGGGTGGAAGGTCCCCAGCAGATAGATGACAATGAACTAATCTCAAGTAATGAACCACGTTACAGTGTGAAAGGATGGAGGTACGGACATAAGAATCACAGACTTATAGAACTAGAAGACACCTAGAGATAAGTTATTTTACAGGAGAGGTGAGTGTTACTCAAACCCGGTTGACAATGCAGAATTCCTACAAGAAGAGAGTGATATAATGTATGTAAAATGTTTTTATAAACTATAGAGCACTATACTATATGCATAGAAAGTCAGTGTTCGTCTTCTAGTTAGTATGTTTGAGCATTATTCCAGATATGCTGCCATTACTCAAAATGTTTTAAATCTCTTCTTTAAAGTTGTCATTTGAGGCAGTTAAGATTGTCACTGTACAGTCACATCTTGTTCTTATCAGTAAAGGTATTATCCAGGGCTCAGACATTCATCTCAGATTTGATCTTAAATGTCTTTGAAGGCAGGAACCATGTCTGTCTTGCTCCTTGCTCCTGGTATACTGCCTGCCACTTAGTAAGCACCTAATAATTATTTGTTCAAGGAGTTTTTTTTTTTTTTAAAAGATCTAACCCACCCTCAGAGAATGATGATTTGCTATGATTGATAGGCAAAGTCTCTAAAGACATTTCAAAAGAGAATTTCCCAAATAAAATTATTTTTGAGCTGTAACACTGTTGTTGGAAGAAGTTCAAGGTTATTCATTAGAAGGGGACAACATTCATTGTATTTACACATCTGTGTTCTGGCTGACCTGTTTACATTGTTGAATTTATTTATATCTCACCTTTCAAAAAAAAAAAAAATGGGCCAGATCGAAAAACAACAACAAAAGAAACCCATAATAACAATAATGTTAATAAAAAGCCAGTTACTGTAATTGTATCTCAGATATGTACGACAAAGCAGCCCACAGGGTGGGTTCCTTATGTGTGGTTAGCTAAGGAGTGACAGTAAGTAACAAGAAATAGAGAACAAATGAGACTCACCCAGTCTCAAGCACATGTCTGCATGCCATCTGGCCCTTGTTCCCTGTTGAGTAAAAGAGTTACTTACAGCTACTAAGAATGCAGTCATAAGGAAACATTCTGGGGTGACTGGGGTGACTGGGGTGACAAGATTCCCAGATGATAATAAGTGCCCAGGAAGAAAGGCATCTGCAGGTGTCACGATAACCGATCATCACTGTTGTTAGCACTAACAGGTAAAGTCAGTTTCAAGGATTCCATGTGACACATAAAAGTGACAACAGTGCCTCTCCAGTAGACCAATGTTTTATTTGAAGAGGAAAGAACGAGCACAATACCAAGTGGGGAAAGCATATTAATCACAAGACAAAGTTGTCCACCTTTCTCATATGGCAGTTACTCTCAGGAGAGTCTAAGAGTAGTGATTTTACAATTGTTTTAAAACCCATTAGGCACACAGAAAAAGTTCACTCAACGCCACAAAAACATGAACTTCCTCCCATATTTCAGCTAGCTTCAGTCCACAGCATCCTGGCCAGGCTACTGATATGGTTATACATTCCATGAATCCTCTTGGGCTTAGGGCTTGATTAGTAGTTGCTCACTGAACATGTTTACTTGTTCCTTTTACTGCCCTCTGAAACAACGGATTAAGAACATTCACTCAGATCCAGCAAAAAGCACAGCAAAATGTGGTACTTTATAAAAATGAAACCAAGGAGTGTTGAGAAGAAAAAAGAGAGAATGCTGAATTTCTCACCAGACCACCGGCTTGCTCATTTTGGAGCTACTCTGGTTTTGATGAGGACCAGAGGATGGGTGTCATTCATGATGTGTGGTATCCACAGGAACAATAAGTCATTTCTCTTCTAGAAATAAGTTATTCCAGTGCCATAATAAACAGAAGGAAGTATTGGGGCGCCTGGGTGGCATAGTGGTTAAGCGTCTGCCTTCGGCTCAGGGCGTGATCCCGGCGTTACAGGATCGAGCCCCACATCAGGCTCCTCTGCTGAGAGCCTGCTTCTTCCTCTCCCACTCCCCCTGCGTGTGTTCCCTCTCTCGCTGGCTGTCTCTATCTCTGTCGAATAAATAAATAAAATCTTTAAAAAAAAAAAAAAGAAGGAAGTATTACTTGAATTCTGAAGTGACTAAAAATTTGAGCTCTGTCCTTCAGCTAAGGAGGTAAGACCAAAGGCAGTTTCATGACTGCTTTTCTGTAATCTTTCCTAGAGAATTTATGGTTCAGCCTCACTACCTTAAATCCCATCCCAAGCCCTAACCCCAAGATTGGGTTCCAGTATAATCTCCACAGTGCATCAAGAGTAGATTTCTAACCTGCAAATCTGATTCTATAACTACACAGGTTAAAATTCTCTTATGTCATCCATGTAACTTACTGACTGGAGTCTGATTTCTAAGCTTAACAGATGAAGATTTTTAAAGAACTGGCTCTCCCTTATCTTTCCAACCTCTCCTTCTATAACTCCTCCATGAACTTTGTAAGCTCTGGCCATAATGAATTAATTAAAGTCTCCAGAATCTAGGATCCCACTGTGTTCACTTATATCTCTGCTCTCTCTGAGGAACACGTACTTTCTTTCACCTCATTTTCTAGAAAACTATTATTCAATCTTCAAGACACAGACTCTCATCTTCTCTTTGAAGACTTTTGCCATCATCTCACTTTCAGCCCTAACCATGCAGACTCAAATACCACTGTATGCAATTCTAAACAGTACAAAATGTTTTGAGCCATTTTGACTTTGCCATTTTGACTTTGAGGGCACTTTGGGCCCGCTGTTAAAATAACCTTGACTTTCACTTTCAAAGGGACAAAGCACATGAACATATATCCAATTCAGCTATATCTCCATGGCTGTTCTTCATCCTCCCCACAGGATGAGGACCTGCTTATTAGACTGTATTAGTCGGCTTGGGCTGCCATGACAAAGTACCATGGACTGAGTGCTTAAATGACAGAAACTTATTTTCTCACAACTCTGGAGGCTGGAAGTCCATGTTCAAGGTGCCAGATGATTTGGGTTTTGGTGAGACTCTTCCTGGCTTATAGATAGCTGCCTTCTTGCTCTGTCCTCACTTGGCCTTCCCTCAGTACATGCAATATGGCAGGGGGACAGAGAGAGGACAAAGGGAGAGGGAAGGGGAGAGCTTATTCTCTGGTGTCTTTCTTTCTTTTTTTTTTTTTTATGGAAACACTAATCCTATCAGATCAGGGGTCCACCCTTACAATGTCAGTTAATCTTAATTACTCCCTCAGAGGCCCTATCTCTAAATAGAGCCACACAGGGCTTAGGGCTTCAACATATGAATTTGGGGGGCCATAACTATTTAGTCCAAAACAATCACCTCGTGTTTCCAATATCCAGCATAAGTCCCTCTAATGCCTATAAACATTTGTGCTACGATTAAATGCTATACCACATAAAGGGAGAATGAGGAAAACTGGTCAACTCATTAATCAGTCTAAAGTATATATTCATTTAGTGTATACCCTGTGCAAATCCCTGTTACAGACATGTCAGTGTTTTTAAAGAATTCATAATCAAGTAATCTAATTGAGAATTTAAATAGAAGTAAGTGCCAAATAAGTGGTTCTAATAATAAGCAACTATTGGGGAGAGGAAAGGGCACTGGATTTGAAGTCCAAAAACATGAGTTCAAAATCCAGCTCTGCCACTTACCATCTCTATGACCTTAAAGTAAGCTGCTTAATTTCTCTATGCTTCAGTGCCCTTGCCTTTAGTAACATGGTAACACAGTAACTAAGGAAGCAAGTGAGAGAGAGTTCAGAAATTCACTCTGGAAATGCTAACACCACATACACAAGGGAAGACAGGTGCGGCCACACCCTCACAGAAAGCTCTTTTGATAGGCTCCTTGATACCTTCTTTCTTCCCAAAGGGGGAAGGGCAGCTTTTTGTGCAGGGCATTGCCTCCCTAGAAGTAGGCCCTGCTGCATGAGCCACATTTGCACATGCCCTTAACCACCACTCTCAAAACTCACTGTTTTCTGCTAGTGCCCAACCAGGGAAGGAAGAACTCTTGCTCACGTTCTGCATTTGCTTTCTCGCATGGAAGAGAATCAGCATACTTCAATTCTGAATCATAGAGAAACTGCGGTAAAAGCAGAATGAAAAATTCTTCACAAACTAATGCCACATGGGTTACTTCAAGGCTCCATGCATTCTCACTGAGACACTGAAGCACTAAAAATGTTAAAGCTAAGTAAGACTGAAATGACCAAGGGTGATTTAAACATGGAGGCCACCATACATTGAAAGTCCTTATTAAAGTCCCATCAAATATGTCATCATGTGCTATATGCAGATAGAGAATTATCTGTCAATGACAGAACATTCACTTTGTGGTCAGCAGAAAAAGGGAAAGTTGACCTTGACCAACTGGTAATTATTGCCTCCCCTTCCAATCAGCAACTATCAGATCACATTCCTAAATCTTAAATAAGTGTGTGATATTTGCAGTTTGTGGCAGCAAACGGAGTCCAGGTGGAGCTACATAGGAAAAATAAGAAAAATGGCTCTTCACCAGAAACAAGAGAGGAGCATGAAGGAGAGATTCAGACACCCCAGGCTCCCAAACCCCTACTGAGAAGAAGTAGACTGTGTGTGTGTGTGTGTGTGTGTGTGTGTGTGTGTGTGTCTGTGGAGTGTGACACACACACCCCACACACACACAAGCACACATTATTTATTGATTTATAAACACCCTCACTTCCCACTGACACTGGCAGTGCTCTTCATTTTCATTACATGCTGAAGAAAGGAATTAAGGGGTGGAAAGAAAAGAATTGTGAGAAAGATTGCTCTGATGCATTCAAAGCTAGGCTCCAGAATTGGCTTTGTATCTATTATTTCATATATATCAAAAGCAACAAAAGACCACAGCTAAAGAAACAGACGCTGAAAACTTAAACTGAAAATGTAACTGAAGCATCAGGAACTGACAAATACAGCGTTTAATACGTTATTTATTTTCTGTCTGCTCCTTAACAAATGTAAAGGTGTCAATGCATATAAAAAATATCCGCTTGAGTTGCTAGCAAAATACTAGAGCAAAAGCATGAGGGGGCACTCCCAGCTGCAGGAAATGGAAGTCACTTGTCCAAATCACTGAGTGGTCAGGGCATGCTTTACAAATCTCTTAAATATCTGCCTCCAAGCTCTTCACAAGGGAGTTCACACAGGCAGAGACATATTTTTTCTTCTTCTTAATCACGTACCTTTTAAGATTCATAATTTGGGATGAGCAAAAGGCTCGGCAGGAGGTGGGGATGAATTAAAAACCATAAAATTGATGCTATCACTCTGATTGACATACCAGTAGTGCGGCATACATTTCCTGTTTGTCAGGAATGAAAGGTGTTCACATTCTGTAATAATACCTAATAATGTTTTGGAAAGACAAACTGCTGTCTGACTACATTTTAGCAAGATGGATTTTTTTTTTTCCCTTCCCGGCAGCACTGAAATCAGAAGCTAGAGTATATATTACAACCCTCTATAAAAGATGACCTAGATATTTAATAGCTGCAGCTATTCCAGTCCACTACCTGGACCTCCCCAGGTCTCTGATGCTATATTCTAGCATGCCTGAAATCACCATTACACCTTAAGACTAATTCAAGAGAGTGTCCAGGGAGCTAGCTGTCCAGCACTGTCGTAATAAACTTAAAAAGTATCCTTTGCTACCTATAGCCATCTCATCATAAAACTGGCCAACCCTCTACTCAGAGTTTGTCTAATCTGACAATTAACATTTTGTGCAGGGTAATAAAGACAGTCTTGTACATGTGGGTCAGGAGACCTGAATCCCTCTAGCTGCTGTGTCACTGCCTAGGTAACCGTGAACAAGCCACTTAACCTGTCCACATTTCAAAGTCATCATTTAAAACAGAGACGCCTCCACTTGCCTTGACTTCCTGACAGGGTTGTTGAAAACACAAAAGCAAAATAACAGTTTTGTAACTGTCACGTATCCTCTGTCATGTAGACCCTAAATATGATTTTTGGTAGTTAAAGGATTTGGGGGATGTTGGAAGTCATCTATTTCTGGGGTGATAATTTAGCAAAAGGAAGAGGAAGGAATCAATGCAGCACTAGATCTTATATGACAGGACTACATCAGAAAAAAATCAAATATAATTATAGCTATCCAAGAATTATTCTTATGGTGAACTCTGAGCCAAAGACATGGTCCTCAACTTACTTCCCTGTTATTATCATTTACGTTGCTATTGAGTATTGATTGTAGGCACTGACTACCTAGGGGCTCAAAATGTTAAAAGGATTATTGTGGGAAAAGGAGAATAAAGGGAAAAGATGAAATAAATCCAAACATTTTAGGAGGAAGACAGAATAGAAATGTTTATGTTAAATGTTTTAATGATGTATTTTTGCATTTTAATCTCTGGGATTCTGTTACTTCCACAGAAAATTTCAAGAAAATAAAAATGTAAAATTAGTGTAATAATAATTGTCTAATAATACCAATTTCTACTGGGCACTAACTAGAGTCTGAATAATACTTTGTCTCCAGAATTGTAAACACAGATTTGGATGTTTTGGGGAAGCCTAAGGAAAACTGACCCAAACGAAAAAGGTGGGATACTATATGGACCCTGCTCTTGGTAATAATACTGTTGCAAGGGATCTGAAGTGCTTTTGAATACAATTTATTGCTGTTGTTTTTGCTAAATCAAATAAATGCTTTAAGCAAAAACAGGTTTCAAGCCTTCTGCTTATAATTGCACTTCATGTGACTTGACAATGCTGATTTCTGTGTAATTTTTTGAATCCATGTTTGGTAAAAAAAGAAGGAGCTTTTCTACTAGTTCTTCAAAGTTCTAATAAAATCAGCTTGCTGGTTCACATGCTTACAGACACAGTGCAAATTTAATCACAGAAAAGCTCAGCAAAGTCACTCCACTACATACAATTGATCCGAGCTAAACCTGCAAGGGTTATGGTGCAGCTCTTTCAGGATTTGAATGTATTTAAATCATGGCCTGATTTAAATTTATGTGCACTAAAAAGAAAGTTAAAAACAGAATGCATGGGTCATTATCCTCATAACCTTCAAGTGGCAGCCAATAGACTGCTGTCTGTTTCTTGAGTTAGATTGACAAAAACTGGAAAGAAAGCATGAGCAAAAGCAATCTTGAGTGCCTTCAGCTGAAATTTACCTAAATCCCCACAGCAATATATAATCTGGAAGAAATAAGGTGTTCACCTTTTGGTTCTAATCAATGATAACTTGATGGTTGGCTTTAGCAACATCCATCCCTCTACTTGCTAAGTTCCCTATATGAGGTTCTAAAAAACAATGGTAAGTATTCAGGCCAGAGATATTTATCAGAAGGATATGATTTAAATGGCTATATACCTCAGGCAGGGCTTACAGAAAAATATAGGTACAAATATGCATAAGACATATTTATATACTTTCTATAAAATTAGACTGGCATTAATTAAATGGCAGAAAAGGCAATGAGAGCATTGTTTGGAAGGTAGCTTGTTCCAAGTTCTGATTATAACTTGCTTCCCAAAGAAGGAGCCGCCCACAGCTTAGAAGACAGATGAGAAGATCATCATCACAGATTTGCTGTGAACAGCTCTGTTCAGCTCTGTCCCTGCCAGACTTGGGGCCACACACACCCTTCTAAGATGGCTAGAGAAGATTCACAAAGAACACCGCTTCTTGCTCCAGCTTTGGCAAGAGCACAGGATGATTTTGTCTCTGGGTAACTTGAAACCTTCCTATAGCGCTGAGAACTGCCCTCAATAGCAAAGTTGTCATCATTGTCATTACACCTAACATTTACTGAGCATTTACTATGTGCCAGGCACAAACTGCTTTGCATCTTATCTTATCTTCACAGTAATCTCATGAGTACTATAATTACCCAAATTTAATGGTAGAAGAAACTGAGGCAAAATTTGCCCATGGTTACAAAAATTGTGAGTGCCAATGTCGGGACTTGAATTCAGACAACCTCACTCTTTTATAATCTTCACTTCTTGTAACCATTAGAGTAGCTTAATTAGCTGCAGACAAACCATGGATTAACCATTTTAAAATGCCATCCCACTTACAAATCTCTATTTATTCACTGATTTTTTGTTTGTTTAGCCCTTGAAGAGTGCTAGGAACCGTTTTAAGGACTGGGAATCCAGCAGTGAACAGGGCAAACTCTCTACCTGTGTGGAGCTTACATTCTATATTTCACACACATAGCTTCATTTATTCCTTAAAATAACCGTCTAAGTCTGGGGCCATTAGTGTCACCCCCTTTTTAGATAGGGAGCCAGAGCTCTGAAAAGTGAAGTAATTTACAAAAGGCCACACAACTGGTAAATGGGAGAACTGGGGTTTGCCCTTTGACCTTCAGCCTGTTGATTCTACATTCTCTTATGCTCCTGTTATTCAAGAATTATAGTTCTAAGATGGCTTTCAGTAGTTGGGCAGAATGCTAGTACTGCGGGAATGGAAAATAAGACCAAGTTGGCCCTTATCCTCCGAATCCCCTCCTCTTTTCCCATTTCTTGGTCCTTACTTCTGTCATGCTTCATGTACCCACTGTTTTCTGGTTGTCCAGAGTCTCCCACTTCTGTACCCACCCCCACCCCACAAGCCTGTTCTCCCCAGTCTTCTACTGTTCTATATATCCCCCACTCTGTTCTTCACTCCTCCCACATCCGCACCTCAGGGTTAATCTTAGATCCTACTCTTCACTTTAGAAGGCTGGCCTGGCATGCTGTGGTAAGTCACCAAAAAGAAGTCCCTTCTACCATTATACCAGCAAAGACTTAGCCTTAGTAAGTCACATACGTTATTATCTCAGAATTTCTTGAGTGAATTTTCCCATAAAAACACTCTCCCATGTGATAGTTATATTCTATAGTATTTATTGCAGGTATATATGGGCTAACTATGTTCCTGGGAGCAGCTAGCTAAGTTTAACAGTGGGTAATATGCTTTGAATTCCAATCAACCAAACTACAAGTGACTTCTGGCAAAGACTTCCTCAGTAATGCATTCCTATCTTCACTATTATAATAAAGAGTGGAAAGCAGTAAAAAATAAAAAAAATTTAAAAATTAAAAATAAATAGAGAGGGACAAATGTAATAAACACAATGTAGAAAGAGAATTTTTTTAAAAAGAAATAATTTAGACTTATAGGTGGCAACAGGAGAGGTTGCAGGAGACAAAAGATAAATATTTCTGACTTGAGAGATTTTCAGGTCTACAGAGAAACTCTGAACTCAAATGACATTCAACAATCTCCTCAGTCTGACCCTCATTTTTTCATTAGCTGTAAGCCCTATGAGAGTAAAGAACACATCCGATTTCGCTCATATCAGCAGCATTTAGCACAGGGCCTGAGACAATAGTAGGCACTTAACAGATGATTACTGAACGAAGGAATATCACGTCACCAGCCCTAACCATCTGCTTCCCAGCCAGCAGACCCCTCCGCTGACCAGCATTCCTTAAGCCTAGGTTTTCACACTGTGCTCTTCCCTCAGGCAGTATCCTCTGTCTGTATTACCTTTTCCTCCTTTCCAGACCTGCTGAAATGAGATTTTTTAAGGTCAAGGTCAAAAACTGTTTCTGTTTTGATTCCCCTAGGCCAGGGTTCTGGCATGAATACAGACAGGCCAGTCCTTGCACACAACATCCCAGCGTGGGACAGTAGGTGGTCCACCCTTCCCCTTGCTGGCAGGGCCCTTGACTGTTTGGCGGGGATTGGGAGGGGGCTTCTAGCCTACCTCAGACCCAGATACTAAGTGTGTACCACCACAGAGATTGTGTGCCTTGGGGCGGGGGGGGGGTCACCCATGCATATGTGCAAAGGGGAGATTGCCTTCCCCACCATGCTGGCCCCTACATTATCATTTTGCACTGGGGATTCTGAATATTATGTAGCCAGTCCGGGACCCGAGAAGATAACCATTGCATCTCCCTTTAAGCACATACAGCAACTCCCCCCGTAGTTGTTGAGTTCTCTGAGAACAAAAGGGCCCTTACTAGTCATCTTAGCCTCTGGTTTTGCACACAGGCTTATTAACCAGCTTCACTTTATTTCACACAAAAATGTAAATAATCCCCAATCCAAATTTACCTGGACAGATCAGAAAATGGACTAAATAACACTGATTCCTTTTTCTTTTTTCTGGAATTATCATTCATCTTTTTGAAGAGAAATTTACAAATTTACTATGCTACTCATAAATGCTTTTCTGCCAGATTAACAGAAAACCTTTACAGGCTGGATTTGTAACTCATTCTGGGATACAGTCTTCTGCAACGGATTGGGCACTATTCAAATATAATGGTTATACTACTCATTCATAACTATCATCTCCCAACTATTTACTATGTGCAAAGTGTAAGAGCAGGTACTGTTAAAAGCTGATCCCTCAAATTAGGCCTTAAGTTGGCTCTGCCCAAGACCACTGTAGGCAGTTGCCCACCTAAAAGAGGAAATGGGAACTAAATGCAGCCTTTGCTCTGTTTGCCAAACCACATACCCTGGCATGGGGTTGGCTATCCACCCAAGGGAAGTTGCACCTTTTTCCTAATTCTCACAAAGTACCTCCTTGACCTTGCCCCTCCTTCTGCACATACCTCTTAAGCTGCATTTGGCCCATTTGTGATTTCTTTTCTCTCTCCAGAGTCATCACTGTTGAGTGGAACATCCTTTCAGTTGCATGAAGATGCCAGACTAAAGGAAAGAGGACAAACCATGTGATTTCCCAAAGGCCAGCATTTCCCAAGGGATGGTTCTGACTGAGGGGACACAAAAACAAACAGTCTAAAACCAACAGATATCCTGTCCAAATTATCTTTTTATAGCACAGCATAGCTGTATTCAGTACAAAATAAGGAGAGTGAGAACTGAATGTGAATTACAAAGCAGAATTTTAGTCATGACACATGAGTTAAACTCATGACACACGAGTTAAAGAACTGGAACCCCTTTTCATATTTTATTGCCAACAGTTTTACCAAATAGGTGGTTTATTTGGAAAGGTAGCACCTCTTTGAAATTAACTTTTGACTTACAAAAGTTCAGATTGTTCCTACCCTCCTCAGTCAACTAACAGTGATTATTTTTATTGCTACAAGCCATGCATGTTGGTTTTTGAGAAACATGCCATTAATCATGATTAAATTGTATAGGCTCAAAAATCTCTAAGACCTGCAGGAAAAAACAAAATCCAAAAAAGCTGTAAAATTATTTATTAATCTGTAAAAACTTGTGTTGGTTTTCTATAAAACCAGCAATTGGAAAATGACAAAATTTCTATCTTTATCCTTATGAGAATCTTTACAGGTTTACCTAAAAGGGAGGAGTAAAGTCAGTTACTACTATTTCAAATAGATATTGCCTTTGACAAGTATGCAAATCATACTGGAATTGTACATTTGAGTTTTTTAATTATGACAACTCTGAGACATTACTTGGTAAAGCAGATTGTACTGCTCCCATTACCTCTCCAATCTGTTCTCAGATGGAATCATACTCATGCTTCCAAGGCAGAGAGAGCACCAAGAGGTGAGGTTCTGTCAGCTCCTGCCATGGACTGAATTGTGTTCCTCCTCCCACCGCCAAATTTATAGGTTGAAGCCCTACTCCTCAATGCAACTATATCTGGAGATGGGGCCTTTAAGAAGATGATTAAGGTTAAATGAGGTCATAAGCGTGGAGCCCTAATCCAGTAGAACTGGTTATGTAAGAAGAAGAGACATCAGAGCACTTTCTCTGCTATGAAAGGACATTTTGAGAAGTCAGTCATCTGCCAGCCAGGACAAGAGCTCTCGCACAATTCAACCATACTGGCATCCTGGACTTTAGGCCTCCAGAACTGTGAGGAATAAATTTCTGTTGCTCAAGTCACCCAGTCTATGGTGTTTCAGCAGCCCAAGCTGACTAATACAGCCCCTTCAGTAACCTAACCAAAAATAATAATTATTATTAATTTTTCAGCAAATAAGGAGAAAGAAAAATGTTTTATTAGATTTTGATTTTTATAAGAAAAAATGTGAATAAAAGCATCTTTGAAAATTGAGTTCTCTTTATTTTTTGTAATACACAGCCTAAGAAAATTTGGTGTTCTTGCTATGCAAACATGGCTTCAAAAGAAATACCAGTGCTTCTGCCAATCAGATTGTTGCTCCAAAGAGAACTTCTCCAACACCAAAACAATAAACAATCCGGCTAAAAAATGGGCAGAGGACATGAACAGACATTTGGTCAAAGAACACATACAGATGGCCAGTAGACACATGAAAAGATGTTCAACATTACTAATCATTAGGGAAGTACAAGTCCAAACCACAGTGAGATTTCACCTTATACCCGTCAGTATGGCTAAAATCAAAAAGACAAGAAATAAGTATTGGTGAGAATGTGGAAAAAAAAGGAAACTTCGTGCTCTGTTGGTAAGAATATAAATTGGTACAGCCACTGTAGAAAACAGTATGGAGTTTCCTCAAAAAACTAAAAAATAGAATTACCATATGATCCATCAATTCCACTACTGGGTATTTACCCAAAGAAAATGAAAACACTAATTTGGAAAGATATATGCAACCTTTTATTATTATTAAGTTTTATTTATTTATTTAGAGAGAGAGAGAGCATGCACACGTGGGAGCAGGGGGGAAAAGCAGAGGAGGAGGGAGAGGAACAAGCAGACTGCACTGAGCGTGGAGCCCAGTACAGGGCTCAATCCCAGGACCTGGATATCATGATCCGAGTGGAAGCCAAGGGTGCATGCTTAACTGACTGAGGCATCCTTTTATTTACTGCAGCATTATTTACAATAGCCAAGATATGGAAGCAACCCAAGTGTCCATTGATAGACGAATAAAAAAGATGCATGCACACGTGTGTGTGCACACAGAGAGGAATATTATGTAGCCATAAAAAGGATGAGCTTTTTGCCATATAGAACAACACCAATGGACCTAGAGGACCATTTGTGACAACAAGGATGGACCTAGAGGATACTATACTAAATGAAATAGGTCAGACCAAGACAACACCACATGATTCCGTTCATAGGTGGAATCTAAAAAGACAAAACAAATGACAAACAAGCAAGACATAATCAGACCTGTAAATACAAACATGGTTGCCAAGGAAAAGGAGTGTGGTGACATGGGCAGAATGGGTGAAGGGGAGTGGGAGATACAGGCTTCCAGTTATGGAATGAGTAAGTCGTGGGAATAAAAGGCACAACACAGAATATAGGCAATGATACTGTAATAGCGATATAATGGGACAGATGGGACAGATGGTAGCTACATTTGTCAGGAGCAAAGCATAACATAAGAGAAGTTGGATCACTATGTTGTACACCTGAAACTAATGTAACCTTGTGTGTCAACTATACTCAAATAAAAAACTTTTTGTAATTCCACTTATTCAGAAATACTGGAGCCACTACTGTTTAAGTCCCAACACAAATGCTGCTGATTCTCTTATACTTTTCACATTCCTTGCTCTATCCTCCCTCTTCTGCACTACCACAGTACTTACTTTTAAAATGTCTATGTCATTTATCATGCTCCACCTTATAATTTCCATGACATGGGCATATGCCTATCTCCTCCATTAGTAGACACAGATCCTGAGAGCAGGATTCATGCTGTCTTTTGGATTTTCCCAATGTTTATGATGATGTTTTACCATAGTGAGTATATATTTGGTGAATGTATAAACTATGAATGAATAAACTACTGAATGAATGAATGGATGGATGCATGAATGAGAAAGTGGATTAATAATTTATTAATGATAAAATGAATAAATTAATTCATACCATTTTGCCTCACCAATTTTCCACAGCATCCAGAATAATTAGCTTTGCACCATGATGCCTCCCCTTGATGCCACACTTATGAAAGAGAATTAATAAAAAGGGAAAATGGAATACCCCTTAGTTGCAGTATCTCCTGTTTGTTAGGCATAGTACCCTTATTAACTTCTTTTCTAGAAAATGGAGGCTCTGTGACTTGAAGTAATGCATCCATACCTGCACAGCTGCTAAAAAAGCAAAACTACAGTTGAAGGGCAATGCTAAAATCCAGGCTCAATCCTATATATTGTCTTTCTTTCTCAGTTGTCTTCCCTTGACATTTTGCTTCAGTGTTCTGGTCAAAAGAGAGTAATTAAATATATTTTCTGAGGCCACTGGACATGCCCACTTTACTGTGTCCAATTTGGAGAATGGGGTGGGGGCATTCACTATCTCCTGGTGTTTTTCACTCCCTCACCACTGTGAGACAGTATCAATCTCAGGGTTTCCTCTGTATGCATTATTCTTAAACACCTTAGCAATAGTACTACCTATAGCAAATCTTTGATGCTGGAGACATTCTGTTATCTCAGAGGGTCCCAGGGGTGCAAAGCAAAGGAGTCATTTTCCTCCCAATCTGATCTCATTCCTATTGCCATGGCCCAAGTATAAAATTTAGAGGGATAACATAACTTGAGATTCAGGAAAATTTGAATTACATTCTAGTTCTGTCAATTATTAGCTCTGTATATTTAAATAATCTAAGTTTCCACATTAAATAATGTTCATAAACACAGACATATCTGAACATATGGCAAAAGCTGGGAAGACAGACCTACTAAGGATTAATTTGCATTAGGGATGGAAAAGCCCCTTGGTCAATGTGGCAGAGACTGCCCAAAAGCTCGCTAATCACATCTTTCTCCTGGGCACTCAAAACAACCAACAACAACAGCAACTAACCATTTTCCAGCATCCTTTGCAATTAGACTGATGCCATGTCATGGAAGTCATGTTCATCCCTTCCGGTCATGGACATAAAATGTATCATGAGATTTTCCTCACTCTTTGCTGGTCAGCCACCTAAACACAGCTAATACACCAGTGAACTCTGAAGAGGCCCTACAAGATGATCCCACCACAAGATAAAAGAATTGGGATTCCAGAATCATGGGGTGGGAAGCTGCCTGCTATACAGACTGTGTGTGGTATTAGCCAGAAGAAAAGCCTTTACTGGATAAAGTCCCTAAGATTCTAGGGTTGTTTGTTATAGCACCTGGCACTAACTACCCTAATACAGTTTCTCAGAAATGAGAGAATCCAAGTCTAGGGCAAAATAATGGGTCATCAAAGAAGAAAAGGGCTGATTTGTGTTACTTCATGGCTGATGAGCATTGCTCAGAATATTCTTTGGACTGCCTCCCTCCCTTTCCCTTCCCCATCCCCACTCTCCCACACCCAGCTGATACTAAGGCCACAACTATCAGAAGGAAGCTATCATGGAGACCCTTCTCATTACAGTCTCCACAGGACACTGGCAATGCAAAGCAGCACTGCTTTGTGGTCTGTGTAACAGAAGGGAAGGTAGGGAATATTTCTCCACTTTGACAAGAAAATGGTTGGAGAGCAGAATGGAGGAGCAATAACGTGTCAGAAGCAGAGAACGTCACACTAGTTACTAGGCCGAGAGCAACCCAGTCAGAAGTGAGAGGAGACAGTAAACTCAAACCTTGAGAGGTTCAGTCCCCTAAGACACCCCCATAGTTAGGCAGCGCAGAATTAAGTTAAAAGAGCTCAGGTTTTTAAACCCCTTTTCTTCCCTTCCTCATTTCCCTTTTATGTTGAACTTCCCTCATTTAAAAGCATCCCAACTTTCTGACTAATACCTTTGAGTAGCACAATGATTTTACACTTCCCTGTAAAGGAGAATATTGGAATCTCACCATTGAGTGAGGGACACGCTGAGAGTTGCTGTCCATCCTCCAGTGAACTGCGTGATAATCCTGTTAACCTTCCTATCAGGAGGTCATTAAACAATTTTGAAAGCTCTTTCCTCTCACATCAGAACTACATGTGGAATCAGATCTAGAATTTTTAATATAAGCTATTCGGCTTCACAGACTTAAATAACAGCCTCTCACATGTTTTCGGTGGTCTTTTCTTATTCTTCCCCTAACTACTAAGTGCCTTTGTAGGCTTTCTGTCACTTTGGGTATTGTCCTGTTTTTTTTCTTTTTTCTTGATTTTAACATTTAACACATTTTCTTCCAGTAGTACAGCTCCCCACTTCTCTACTTCCTCCTAATGCTTTGTTTATCACTTGCACTAACCTAGGCTTCATTCATTTCAACATACCACTTTCCTGTGCACCAGTCTTTTTCAATTTGTTGTACTTGGTGTTTTGTTATTATTTCTGCATAGCTGTTTTCACGAAACTACCCATTTTTGTTAAACCTGATTTATTTCTGTATTTTACTCACAATCTCTTTATCGCCAAAGACGTTTTACCATCCAGTTTTCTTCTTTCCTTCCTTCCTTTCCTCCCTCCCTCCTTCCTTTTTTTCTGAAGTATGTTAACAGTCACATGATGTCAGAACTTGTGCCTGAATACATTTTCAAGAAAAAACAAGTTTTCCATTTTTATCTTTCTTGATCATATAGTCCCTTCATTCAGCTCAAAACTTGATTTCTTTTTGGACTCCTAGAACCACTAATTTTTTACCTCCCGAACAGAAAGCACTTACATTTTTAACTACGTTTAAGAAATTGGGCAAAACTGAATGTGCTTCTGGTGGCTTAAATAACACAAAATGGATTCCTAGTCTCTGGGGAAGACTCCATAATAAGACCCTATCGTTGAATTAGCAATTCAAACATCAAAAAAGTCAGTTTTTGGGGAGTGTCAGTTTAGGGACTTGACATTTTTGAGAAATGTCTTTGCAAAACAGGGGCCTAGTTATCACTGGATGAAGGACACTGATTTAATCTCCAGGGGTGACTGAACCCAGTGTCTGGGGTTCTTCCAAACATTTAAAGTCATTTCCAAATGTTTTTGATGCAGCACAACCCAAAAAGGATTTTGGCAAGTATGTTTTCCCTTCATTTTAAAACCCATGCGTATTTCAAGGGAAATGCAATCCATATGTCTTTGATTCATTTACACTTAAATCATCTAAATGCCATTGTGTAAGAGCTATTTGATGTACAAGAAGCCTGTGAGCCTGTTTTATAAGCCTTTTTAAGCCTTATTTCTTTGAATCAGAAAGTCATGTTTTGCCGGCCCTAAACAGATCTTGAACTGGGAAAGGCTCAGGTTCACTTCTAAACTGAAAACCCGCAAAGTTTTGCGTGGCTTCTGTACTTAGCAATATGTTTCCCCTTGCCTAAAGCTCACAAACACCCAGCATTTCTCTTCTCTGTCTCACATGTAGTGAGAACAGGGTAAATCAATTTTTGAATCACATTTTACTTGTAAAATTCACATTTTGAACCTCAGTTATCTCCCAGGCACTGCCAGAAGTTAAAATAGCAACACTTGAAAATTAGGCTTTTGCTCTAAAAGGGCAAAACAGTCTATAAAGTACATAAATTACTGCTTCTGTACATTTATTTGTTTGACAGGTTTAAGATATAAGTGTGGCTTACATATGGATTTTCAGGATGCCAGATTGGATGCTCCACGAGCTACAGTCACAAATGTAACCTCTTTTTTTAAGACTTATGTTTGGGAGAATAGAATTGGAACAATCTTGCTGTTCTGCACAAATCTAATTGCTGTGTCAAAACAGCAATGGAATATGATGAACATTTGCATTTTTCTCATTTACTGGCCTTTTCTATGGCTCTAATCATACTTGCATTAGTGGTCAAGAGGAAGGTATGTTGGGCTATTTGCTCTCCTGCTCCTTGACACTTTGAAAATCTCTGATGAATTTCAAACTAATACTTTTGGGGGTAAAATGTGAACATCTGATCAAGTGTTTGGAGATACCCAAATGATTAACACTGATTGCAATGGACAGAGAAACATATCTTGAGAATGGGTAAATCTTTCACAAGCAAAAACACTAATTATCTTCAAATGTGTGATTTCTTTGTTTTTATTTAGACACATCTTAGAGGTTGCATTTTAGGGAGAAGGACGAAATAATGATGGTGTGATGGTCTGAAGAGAAGCAACATTTTAAATTTGTATTCCAAGTTTAGGGGGATGGAGACAAAGTTAAAAAGAAAAAAAGAAATCCAGGTGAACCTAATTATTCCTGATGCACTCTCTCTAGTTCACATATATGAAAGACTATCATGTTTGTGGAATCAAAAGGATTATGAAATTTAAGTTTGGAAAGAAGGATTTGGGTGCTAAATCTAGCAAACAGTTAATTATGCTGAGATAATTAGATAGCAGAAAGTGTTGGATTTCGTTCTTTTTCATAGTTAGTTTTCATTAACTACCAAGTCTTCATGATCCTCTGCAGGCAGAAATTATTAGTATTCCATTCTTGGGAAGAACAGTGCCCTGACAAAGAATGAAACTTTCAAAGAGTGTGAGAGAAGCCTTTACATTGACCTTCCTACATATTTTCTTTAAAAAATAGGTATTTTTCCTATTAGAAATATTGATGTTACAAAGTTTTAAAATCTAAATTAAATTGAGGAAATATATTAAAGAAAGTTCAGCAATCATAACACAACCATTTTTTTCAAGCATCAATTTAAAATACAAAGCAAAAGACTTGCGTTTTTATGACTTAGCTGCTGTTTCACAAAACTGGACCAAAGGGTATTGATTAGGATTGTGCCATAGGTTAATAAGTGTGATTTTGGTTAAAACAACGATTGTTATATTGGAGAATTTCAAGATTTATGAGATTAAAGTTGCCTTCATATGGACATTAAAAAACTTAAAAAGGGGCGCCTGTGTGGCTCAGTCGTTAAGCGTCTGTCTGCCTTTGGCTCATGGCGTGATCCTGGAGTTCTGGCATCGAGCCCCACGTCAGGCTCTTCCCATGGGAGCCTGCTTCTTTCCCTCCCACTCCCCCTGCTTGTGTTCCCTCTCTCACTGGCTGTCTCTCTCTCTCTGTCAAATAAATAAAATCTTAAATAAATAAATAAATAAATAAATAAATAAATAAATAAATAAATAAAAACTTAAAGAAACAAAGCTCGGCAGTCCTTCTTGCCCTTGACTTGCTGTTATCCATACTCATCCCTTCATGCTCTAGCTAAATTCAGCTCCACCTGGTAAACACAAGAGCTGTGTCAGGCCTCATCTGTCATCTCAGAATGACTTGGTGACTATCTTGAGAACCCACAGGATGCAAGGCATTATGTACCTCACCTGCTGGGTCAGACTGACCAGCTCTTTGTCAAAGCAAGTTTCGAGCCCAAAGGAAACACAGCCAGCAGAGATGGGAATATAATTGGAACCCTTGCAGTTATAAGAGGACACTAGTCAGGCTGTAAATTTCATGAGTATAATCCCAGCCCTGAAGATTCCAGTTCTTACTCTTTGAAATGGATTGGGGAGTATCTTTATAATGTCCCCTTGGCATACGTATTTACCCACCACAAACACACACTCGCATTTACATAAATACAATACACATATACACATACACATATGCAAACGCATACACACAATTCAACCCATATTCTTTGGTAAGCATGATTTTACAATTTTTATTTCTAAATGAAAATTTGAGCTCCAAATATACCCAACTCTGTATCTTGAGAGTTTGGGGGGGAATTCCTTTCAAAGAGAACCCTAAGAATTTAAGAAACATTTTGTACAAAGCATCACATTGGTTCATATTTTATCTAAATCCATTTACTCACCCCTTACTTAAGCAGCCATACAATCTGTTAGTAAGATTCAGTGGGGCAAATAATGCTGAGCAGTGTTTTGACATTCAAAAATAATCATTATAAAATCTTAAAGTCAAACTTTAATGCTCATTCTTCTTTCAAATTTTGCTTATAAGAACAGCTAAAAACTTTAAGTTACTAATAATTACCTTTGTCCCAAAGGACTTTGATCTTCAAAAAGGGCATTCAATACTCAAGTAGGCAGAACAATGCCCCCCCCCCAAAGATGTTTACATCCCAATCCCTGGAACCTATGACTATGTTAATTTACAAGGCAAAAGGAGCTCCGCAGATGTTATTAGGGATAATGGGTGAGCCCAATGTAAACAGAAGGGTTCTTATATCAGGGAGGCAAAGGGTCATAGAGAGGAGATGTGAGAAGGGAAAGGAAAGGAAGCATAGGCTGGAGTGATACATTTTGAAGGGGCTATGAACCAAAGGTGCAGAGGGCCTCAAGAAGCTAGAGAAGGCAAGGAAGTCAATTTGCCCTTGGAGCATCCAGAAGGAACATGGTTCTGCCAACACCTTAATGTTAGCCTGTATGACCCATTTTAGATTTCTGACCTCTAGAACCTTAAGAGAATAGATTGGTTTTTTTAAGCCACTAATTTGTTACAGCAGCAATAGGAACCTACTGCAAATACTATTATCTTTTGAACGTACTTTTATAATCACAGTTAGTGTTTGATATCCATGTATTTATTTAAAAATTCCCTATGTGCCTTGTTTTAAATAAATACACAAGCTTCATTTTGCAAAAGGATACCCCATAGGATGCTCAAAACTATGTAGTTTCCCCAATGCATATAAAAATCTATATAAATTGTACATAAAATATGATATATTGCAATATATAAATTTTCATGGACATTTTTAGGAACATACAAATTTGGTTGAAGCATATAGAATTAATTACAATCTTCCCCCCCATAAGTACCTTTCATTTGTCTAAAAATTAGATGTTAAGACATCCCTACTTATCAGTTAGCATTGTATTTTCCTTGTTTAAAACTGATTTGGTGCTCATATTTTATAACACCAAGTACCAGAAAGAAGACCCTGTTGATTTCTAACCATCTTTTGCCCCTAAAGGTCTAGCGTCAGAATAACTGTGCTCTGAAGTTTAAAAGCTTAGGGTCAATCACATCCATGTTACCTATCCCTGTAAGTGACTACCATCACTAAGGCTCTTTGCTTTGTTCTCTCTGCTGTGGAAAGTTCGAGCATTTGTAGCTTGATCAAGAGGCAGGACCATGAGAGGTAGTAACACACAAGAAGCTTGGGTGGTGCTTGGACAGATTTGTGTAAGGAAGAAGTTTCCCATCAAGGACCTACGGTCAGTGACACAAGTCCACCTTCAGAAGGAGACTAGGGCAAGGGACCTCCTGGGAGAGAAGGAGAAACCAAAGAGCGGGTTTCCATGTCAAGGTGATGCCACTCAGAAGCAATAGGAGTCTCTGGGTCAGAGAGCTCCAAAGGATGGCTACAGTGTTAGGTCCTTAATAACTGCAGTTTGTCTCACCTATGGCTAGCAGACTTTGGGTGCGGTTTCAAAGATTGTGGAAAGTAGGCAAATTCTAAATAACTAAAAATATGCCTATTTGAGCTATATTTAAAGCAAGCAGATGTGTATGAATTTGAGTTTGGTGCTAGCAGGCTTTGGGCCAATGCTCCTAACCTACTAGAAAGAAATAAACAACATGGGAGCCACAGGGGCTATCTCGGGCCATTTATATGACATCTGCTCTGTTACTTCTTCCACCTTCCCAATTCCTTTTCTTTCTGAATTCCAGGATATAAATACTACACCTTCAATCTCTTTACGGAACACAAAATGTTCCCTCTCAATTCAAATTTGGCTTTTCCCCAAAGGTAATACTTTTCTTAGGGCATTCTTGAATAAAGATCTTTCACTCTCTTATACCTCAGTATCATGCAACTGGAAGAGTGATGAACTACCCCCATCCCCCTCCTCATTTTGACCCTTCTGTTCAAGAAATTTCAGGTTGCTCCTGAGACTTTCTAGGCTTATACTCTAGTCCAAAAGATAAAATTCTGCTGCACTGAAGATCAGTTTACTTGTTCACAAACATACCCTCCTTATATATGTGATCTGTTGACCTCCAGGTTAGAACCACCATATTCATAGGGTGGTCACCTGGATTACAGCTTCTTTCCAACTGAATACTTGTTATTATCCTGAACATTTCAATGACCATATGGAAGAATCCTGCAATACCCTTTCACATGCATCAAAAATCTCTTCAATTCCACAGGGCTTGACCTTGACTCTTCTCTCCTAGTTCTTTTTCATGTCTCCTCCTGGGCCTTTTCAGGAACTAAAACTTCTCCCAACTTTAGAATAATCAGAAATTCTGCTCTCCTGTTCTTTAAGCACACCTTGCCTCTCTGCCTCCCTCTGGAGCCACTTTCTTTATACCTTCTACACTGTAGAGTCCTTAGAACCCCTCTAAATCCCATGGTATTCCTTAATTGCCTCATTTCCTCTCCCAGTCCTCTGCAATGACATCCTTTTGCAATGACATCCTTTTGTCATATCACTCCACCCTGAATCAATCATACAAATTGTCCACTCTGGTACTCTGAGGCTGAGTTTAAAAAAAAAAACAAAAAACAATACAGCTCTAGACTGGGGCCACTGAATATTTGCATCCTTCAACTTCATTCATCCTTGCCTCTCTCCATTGCCCATAAAGGTTTTACTTGTCTTCTCTTAGCTCCCACTCCCATTTCCCTCAGTAGTAATTCAAAACATATGTCACTTCATTTAAACCCCTAACCACCTCTTTTTTATTCTCCACAGTAAATGTCCATCCTTTCTTCAGAGAGAAAACTGGGGTCTCCAATTTAACTAACTCAACTTGAAAGCCTATTTTCCCTCCTACCTTGGCTCTCTTCATTTGTGGTCTTCAGCCATTCAGTCATCCTGGTCAGAAAACGAAACAGCATGCTCAGTTTCTTCTCCCTTGACTACAAGGAGGCTATCACCATGTATTTTTTTTTCTCCTAAATGTCTGTACTTTATTTTTTCACGTAAACTCTATTTTTTTTTGAAGGTTTTATTTATTTGAGAGAGAGGGTGAGAAAAGTACAGGCAGGAGGAGTGGCAGAGGTGGAGGTAGAAACAGCTTCTGACTGAGCAGGGAGCCCAACATGGAGCTCAATCCCAGGACCCTGGGATCATGACTTGAACCGAAGCCAGATGCCCAACTGAATGAGCCACCCAGGAGCCCCTGGAAATGCCTTCTAATAGATCTCCGGCATTCAATATCATTTGCCCCAAGTTGATTCTCTGTATTTAAGCAAAAGTGGTATTTCTAAAAAGTAAATCTGATCCTGCCACTTTACTTCTTCAAATCTTTTACAGGTTTCCCAAGTCCTTCAGAATTGGGTTCCTGCACACTTGCCAACCTCTTTTCACTTAACAATTTTTTATAATTTAAGCTCCAGTAGTACTAATACACTCATAGATTCCTATGCTCATCAAATCATTTGGCCCCTTTGGATGAGCATAATTTCCTGTATTGTTGCTTTTCTTTTTTTCTGCTATTCATTCTTCACGCATTTTTCAATCATCTCTGTAAAATCTTCTCTGGACTTTTCCTTCAAAAATAATTAATCACTCCACTTTAATCACTATTAAAGTGCTGGATTAAACTTGAGAAATCAAGGAAGGCTTTCTACAGGATAAAACATCTAAGCTGAGATTTAAAATAGGATGGACATTGGCCAGGTAAATAGTTGGGGAAATAGCGATTCCACATAAGTTAGTAGAGGGAGGTTGTATGTGTCATTCCTCCTTCTGGACTATTACACTCCCCTCAAGCTAGGGTCTATAACTAACCCAATACTGTACCTTACTATAGCACGAGATACAAAGCAAGTATCCAATAAATTTTTGGTAAAGGAAGAAGGAAGGAAGGACAGAAAGACAGGATTTCACTACTTTAACCTAACCCTTGTCAGTTTTCTTTTATGGACATTCTTTAAAATATTTCACTTACAAAATATCTCTAGACTGTCTATCTCACTGCTACCAAAGGGCAATGGTCAAACATATCAGTTATCAAAAAAGAGGAGTAAAAAGAGTTATAATAGCAGTGCCAGCATTTTCAGAGTGAGAAGAGTGAGAATAAGGCAGATTCATAATTAATTTACTCTATATTTATACCATAGTAGCTAGGATCTGCTAACTATATGTATATATACATAAGATATATAAATACTCATATATCATACATATATACATATACATATACATATGTATACATATAAATATACATATATATATATATAATCCGTATCTCCAACCTTACACATAATACGAGGAATAGAACATCTCCTCCATAAATAGGTAATAAAGAAGCCAGCCAAAAAAAGCACCTCTGAGCGATTAGAATACACTCTGATTGGAATTGTGTGTTAACTGAAAAAATTCTTCTGCTTGAGAGTGAATAAAACATGCATCCTGACCTCTAGGAGCTAAATACACAACAATAGAGAACAATGATCATCTCAAAATAAAAAGGTATGAAAATTAGAGCAGAGGGAGAGTATATCTATCTTCAAAGATCAGGAAACAATTCATTGAAGAGATGAGAACTGCACTGAAAATTAAGGAAAAGCAGGATCTGAACAGGGAAGAAAACAAAAAATATTGTAAATTCCATGATCAATGATGCACAACAGGGAAATGATGAAAAAGTTGAGAACTGTCACGGTCATTAGTCCTATTCACCAATATCTGGTGTTCTTCTCCTTGTGCCACATGGTAGGTTTGCATTTCCTACCTTCTCCTATATTTAGTTAGAGCCACATAACTAATTTTGACCAGTGGATTGTGTCCTGAAGTGACATTTATCACTTCTGTGCCATAAAATTTAATTGCTTGTGTGAGACCCTATAAAGTTCTTTCTATTCTTTCACATGATATGGAGACCAGCAACATTTAAAATGGTGGCTACTCTGTTAGACTGGGTCTTTGAGTGATTACAATGAACAGAGAACATACTTGCTGACCTGAAATGACTACGTAACATGTATGAGAAATAAATCTTTGTTATTTTGAGACACTGAGATTTTAGAGTAGTTTGTTACCATGCTTGAAGGTATACCATACAGATACGATGACACATTCCATTTGGTAACATATGTGGCATATTAAGTGGAGAAGTAATGAACAAGTTTGGAGGGGTAAACAAGTCAATTTGTAGAGAAGCATGAATTCCAGCCTAGAGTTTGGGCTCTATTTTATAGGCAATGTATAGCCATTAAAAGCTTTCAAAACAGGGAAATATTATGAACAGAACGGTGCTTTAGAAAAATTAATCAAGTAGGATAGAGGATGCCTAGGAAGTGGAAAGACACTTAGAAGCAGAGAAACAAGTTATGCTATTGTGAAAAGCCTGGGAGCCATGGGGTTTAAACTAGGGTAGTGGCAGTGAGAACCAATTTGGCAGAATGAATGGAACAGTAATTTGCAGGTCCTGGCAACTGATGAAGCCCAAGGGACTTATAAATCATTCCAAGATTTTGAGCCTGAATGACTGTTAAGATGGTGCTACTGCCTTTTAAATATTAAGCAGAGAAAGAGGAACAAATATGAGAAGAAAAAGTGCAAATTTAGGTCAAGCATGACACCCAGCTGGCAATGTCCAGCAGACAATTGGAAACAAACCAATGTAGATTTGAGAGTCATTCGGAAAATAAATTCATGATATGAATGAGACTGTCAAGGGGGAGAGGAAAAAGAAAACTGAGGATAGACCTTTGTGGAACACCTACATTTAGACAACAAAAGGGGGAAGAAACAAAGATATCAAGAAAGGTATATTTTCACAAAGTCAATATTAGGGAATTTAAAGGAAACTGGGGTAATTAACAGCACCAAAAGTAGGATAGATTAAAAATGATGATTTTTTAAAAATCTATGACATTTGATGACTTTCGAGGAAGCATTTTCAAGTGATAACTAGAGTTACTAGGTGATAACTACAGAGGAAGCCAATATTCAAGATATTCAAGATATTCAAGACCGAGAAGTGAGTAGTGCAAAACAAACTGAGATTGTGGTTTCTTTATACGGCAGAGAAATATTTAGCAGTTAAATGAATGAACTAAATTATTACATAAGAAAACAAGATATATCTTGGGAAAAAAAAGTATGGAGTGAAAAAGCAAATTACAAAAAGTATGGAGTGAAAAAGCAAATTACAAAATCATACATATAATAATATATATATAACATATATAATGATTACACTATTAAACCTGTAAATAATGAAGGCATATATTGTTTATGAGAAATATTTGCTATTTATATAGCAAATGTAAACTCATCAAATTAAGGATAGTAATTACCTCTGGGGAGGAAGAGAGGATAAGAAGATTTAGCAGTATCCATATATTATTTCTTTTTTTAAAAAAAATAAGACAAGTAAAATAAAAAAGAGATGGAGAAAGAAAATGTTGCCTGTTCTGTAAAGACGTTAAATGGTGAAAGAAAAGAAACAAGTAGTAGCTTGAGAGAAAAGAAAACATAATGTAAGTGTATATATTTGTCTTTTCAAGATACCAGGAAACCAAAGAATGAACATTTGTAGGATGGAGTAAAATATCCTTGTCACTAAAGACAAACACTGGAAATAGGAAGAAGAAAGCAAGGTATCAGAATCCAGAAGGGGAATGAATGATGTGTAAAGGTTAGGCTTAGAAAGGAGGGGAGGAAAGCTTTTTAGTATAACCTCAGTTGCCCTTATTTTCCTCTAGAAATTTTATGCTCCAGCCAATAAGGGCTTCTCAGTGCTCCCCTAAGCCTACTTTTCTCATCTCTTTGCCTTCTCATGCCCATCTTTCAGTATTCAACTGAAAGGTCAACTATGCCAACTACTCCATTAATCCTAATTATCCTGTCACATTTGGCACTTTCATAACTTTGTATTTTTCTCCTGGTTCATGCCTAGTTATTATTATTTTTTTTCTAACTCTGTATATGTCTTACCTCCCTAAATTTGTCAGAGTCCTGATGTACAAGCATCAAACATCAAAAAGCACTTTACCTAACTTCAATGGAAAATGAATTTATTGAAGGATATCAGATGGTTCACAGAATCGACAGGGAATTTGAGAACCCATCTCAAAAAGTGGCCAGGGACGTAGGGAAGGTAGCCAGCTGCAATCATGGCCAAGGTTAAAAGATGAAAGCAATCTGGATACAAGTTCACAAGTGTCACCACTGCCCCTGGATTTTTAACCCCGATGCATCTTTTCGAGTAATTTCTCAACCACTCCTTGATTTTTACATCACTTCCTCAATATACTAGTTCTGGGGCCCAGAGCCTTGACTATACACTCTTGAGCTCCAACAGCTTAGGGAGTGGGAGGAAAGACACCCTCTTCAGCTCTAGTAATCAGAGGCAAAACACAGATTCCTACCAGGGTTTACTGTAGTGGGGGATTTTCCGCCAAATAAAAGGGATGTTCAGAATTTAGGCAGCAAGAGATACAACAATTATACACTTAATTTTCATATTACATTGGGTCATTTTTATTTTTGGATTTCCTAACATTGTATTTGATACAAATTTACAGAATGAATGAAATAACTAATGAACTAGGTATATATTTGATTTACATCAAATTCCAAAGGAAAAAAATCCCTATTAATAAACATTTTATGGTATGATGTCACAGATAGATTTCTGACTTTGGAACTATATAAATTTATTCTGTGACCTTGAGAAAATTATGACCTCCCTAGCTTCAGTTTCTTATCTGTAGAAGGAAAGTTAATAATTCCCACCTCCAAGAGATTTTTGTAAGGACTAGAAATAACCTAAGTTACTCACTTAATACAGTGTCTGGCACATAGAAAGCACTTAATAAACAGAAGTTCTTCTTTTCACCTTCCCCATTAGGGATGAAGAATAAAAAGATTATGTGATATTGTCCTTCCTGCATGCTAGATCATGAACCAGAGAGGAAGTACAGTATTGTTGCAAGGAAAAGGGAGCCAGACTTTCTGGATTCAAATCATAGCTATGACACAAATCAGCAAATTAGCTAAGTGATCTCTGGCAACTTACTTAACCTGTTGTACCTCCACTTTTCCATCTATAAAATGGAGATGCTGCTGCTGATAGTGATAGTGATGATGATGATGGTGAATATGATTATGATAATAGAATCTCAGGATTGTTATTAAAATTAAGTTGATACACATAAATTACTTTTAATGGTGGTGTTATATGCTAAGGTATTTTTAAGTATTCTAGCCTATATAAGTATGTTAGTTATTATCATTAATATCATTTTTTTTATTATTGTAGAGTGTTTTTCCCTTTGGTGGGCTCAATCCTTCTCATGACAACACAGATTTGCCACTTGATTGCCTGGAGGATAATTAAGGATAGGCTCTGTTATCATGCAGTACCTCAAATTATACATGCCTAAACAAGGGATTACTCCAAAGCTGTCCATATTAACACAGTGATCAAATCAAAATATCATTTGTATTCTCTCATGCATTAAACGGTAAGTTAAACTATTAAGTACTTACTGTATGTGCCAGACACTGTTCACGGCCTTTGCAATATAGAAACAAAGAAACCTGGCAATCTCTTAGCTCTCTCAGAGCTTCCATTTCTAGTACACTTATAAATCAACAAATTATATGCTAAATTTTGTCTTAAACATTGCAAACTGTGCTGCTAGTAAACATATGACTTAGATATAAAATAAAAATCAATATACTTTTGAAACTGAGTACATTTCCTTAAGCTAAATTACTTTTAAGCTCTTTCCAATTCTAAGACTGCAATGAACATACTAAGTCTGCTAATAAAGAGCAGTGATGTGGTTCCCGAATGATTATAAACAATCCAAGCTATGTTAGTATTTCCTGGCTGCTTGGCACTCTGTTAACTGTTATACATATATTTGTCTAATCTCATAATAACCCTACAAACTAAGTTCCATTATGAGCTGCCATTTTATGCATGATGAAACAGAAGCTAATGTCATCCATGGAGTAAGTGGCAGAACCTGAAGATGAACAAGAAGGTGCTCCCACCTGCCATGGCATAGGAGCATCTCAGTAGGATTTAAAGAATGTCCACCAAGCTCCATGTGCTTTCCCACCACCGTCTATGAATTTCATGGTTATCCTGGATTTAAATTAGGTTTCCAATGCTCTGTGCCTCTTGGTTAGAATAAGCACCCCTTTGGCCGACACATGATCCTCAGGTGCATTTATAGAGGGCTTCTGGTGTTCTAAGTTCATGTTCTTGATATACATCAGTTCTCATCCCCATAGGTACCACCACCTCACACCAGCCTCACCACCACAATGACTCTAAAAGATGACTCCCAAAAAAGATGCTACAGTTATAAGTGGTACCCACCTTCCCCTAAGAGACCATCTGGACCAATTTTATCATGGCTTACATCTCTGTCTACCTCAGTCATCAATAAAAACTCAATCCTCCTGGATCATTCAGCAGCAGCCCATCTCTTTTCTGTATGTGTCTAAATCTAACCCAGTCTTCCCACACACATATGCAACTCCACACTCTTTTAAGGTGCTTCCGAAAGTCATGGTCTGCTGTCAGCAGAACTTCCTATATTCTGGACACAAGTTTCTAAACATTCCATTTATCATCCTACTCTAACCTAAAGTTGGCTTTCCCATGAGGGCTTTGCCTCATCTGCATCTCTTTCAAGTGGTGACTATCTACTTCCCATGTACTATAAAACACAGAGCCTGAAAGTGAAGTAGGTATTCCCTTAGCTCTTGCTGCTTCCAGAAAATTTCTACTTTCTCTCCCTCAAAAACCCCAAATCTGGTCAGCTCAGTCCATCAAACATGTAGCATCTCCTTGTAGTTGTCTACCAAAGTTTTGTTGCTTCCTCCTATTTGATTCATTTATATAAAGGCATGATTGGAATAGATTCAAGAGAGAAATGGAAGAGATTAATTGAAAACAGTGAATATGGATAATTGTTTTCAGGAATTTTGCTGCAAGGGACAATAAAGAACTGAGAAAGTGCCTAGAAAAGGCTATGAAATCAAAAGGTTTCCTTTGTTGTTTCCTTGTTTTGTTTTTCATTATGGTAAAAAATGATAGCATGTTTGTATGCTGGTAAGAATTTTCTGTAGAAAAGGAAGTAGGAGACGGAAACTCTCTAGAGCCATATTCTTGAGTAGATAAAGAGTAGGGATCTAGAATTAAATGACAGAACTGGCCTTAATATCTGGCTCCCTGTATTTCCCTACTCCTATGATCAGTGTTGGTTATTTTAACAACCATGTAGACGATCCATTCGAAACTCTGGCCCACATTCCCTGTAGACAACTATCTTGTCTTACCCTCTATCACAGACACAAACCCTCACGGTACCTATACACTGCATTAAAATCATAACTATATGACTGCCAATGTCTCAACCTCAAGTATCCCCACTCCAAAATTCCTTTGAGCTCACTGAAACCCTAAATCCCTGTAACTTTCCTGTCTATAAAAGCCATCAGGACTTCACTTCCCTCCTGAGATTAGATTCCACCACTTCAATGGGTCCCATCATTATAATTACCACTTTGCCTACAAAGCTCTTCCTCCTTCTCTTGTGCTCTTTTGGCAAAACTTCAAACCTGGTTAAATCTATTATACATGGGTTTTGTGGTGGGGAAAAAAGAAATTACAAACACAAAGCTACAGTAAATGGTTTTACATAAACATATGACCACAAATATCAAGTAGACCTCAGTAAGCTGGACATTATGATTTTTTTCGAGTTAATTCATTTTCCCATTCTTTCAGACTATTTCAAACCTTTTCCCTTAACTTCCGACACCTCTTCCAGTCACTCACTCTTAGCTGATGATTCTACCTCTAATGTTAATGAGCTTTAATTTTAATGAACTTTAAGAATCTACCAACTTTTCTTCAAATATTGCAATACACATTTGACTTATCTCCTGACAAAATGAATGAAATGTCCTCAGTTCTGACTAAGTCTAACTTGTCTAAACTGTGCCTAGGTCACATTCCCATTTACCTCCTTCTTTCCTACGTCACGTATCTATCCCTCTCTACTGGATCATTTTCATTAGCATACAATGGCATTTTCTCTCCCCCCCAGCCGTGTGTGTGTGTGTGTGTGTGTGTGTGTGTGTGTGTGTGTGTGTAGTGTGTGTGTGGGGGGGTGTAGTATGTGTGTGTTGTGTTGTAAATATGCACATATATATATATTTGTGTATGTTTAATTCAATATTTATTAAATAAATTTAAGTATTTATTAAATTCCAATTGATACCTCCTTTGTTAGGATTAATAGTACCCTCTCTAGTATTGCCAAGACAATAATTAATGAATTATTTTCATCTTTCATCCCCTCTTTGTAGAACTCAAACAGGTGATCACATCTTCCTTCTTAAAATACTTTTTCATTTGAATTCATGACATTACTATACTATTAACAGTCTCAACTCTTTGTGGCTTATACTCAGTCTTGAAACGTTGACATATCCCAGGCTTAACCTGCTCCTTTTCTCTATTTACAATCACTCCCTAATTTTTCTCACCCAACTCTTAAGATAGATCTCCAATCTCAAACTCTTTCCAGTAATCCACATTTTTTCATCAATCACCGACTCAATACTGCCATTGGATATCTCTTAGATTCTTAAATGTAACATAACTAAAGCAGAACTCTTACTCTATTTGAATTTGTTACCACTTTTCTCAGCTCTGTAAATGGCACCATAATTTGTCTGGATGCATAAAACCTATGCGTCCTCCTTGAAAATTTGTTTTTCCCCTTTTCCTTTTCCAGTTCTCCTTTCAAAACATGACCTGAACCTCATCACATCTTACCACCTCCGCTGCTATCACTCTCTTCCAAATCTCTTTTATCTCCCTTCCAAACTACTACAATAGCCTCATAACCTACCTCATAGTTTCCACTCTTTCCCCCACACAGGAGCCAGAGGAAAATTTAAAGTCTCCATCATATCATGCTTTATTACTAATCTATCTAAACTCTTCCCATGGCTTTCCAACATATTCAGAATGAAATCAAAATTCCTAATACTTACCTTCATCACCTAGCTCTTATCTATTTTTCCAGTCTCATTTCCTATTATGTTCCTTTTGCACACTACAATTTATCCACAGTGTCCTTCTTACACCTCCTTGAATACATCAAGGCTTATTCCTACCTCAATACCTTAATGCTTGCTGTTCTCTTTGTCTGAAATAAACCCTTGATCTTCCAATAGCTTGCTTCTTCATTTTATTCATGTCTGTGTTCAAAGATCATGAACTTAGAAAGGCATTCCCTGACCAACCTATCTTTGATAACTCCCCTTTCATTTTTAATTCCTTTACCCTAATCTATTTTTCTTAATTTACAACTATTAGAAATTAATTTGTTAACTTGGTTTATATTTTTGTCCCTGTCACTGGTAATAAGCTCCATCTAGGCAAGAACTCAGTGTTTAAAACATTTCTAGCACTTGATAGGCATTCAACAGATTATATTAAATTAGTGAGTAAATGAATGGATTCAGTTATTTAAGAAATGCTTTTTATCTGGACATTTCAGATTCAAGGTTTTATTCCCCTTTGGAGTTAATTTTTAATATCTTCATTTGTTCATTTTATATGGCAGATGCAAAGGCAGTTAAAAATACTCTGTATATAACTCCAATGATTTCTGTTTTAGAAACTTAAAAGTCAAAAACACTAAGGATCAAAGACAGTGAATATATAAACTGAAGCACCTAAGTAGATGTTTTCACTTCATTTAAGTCCTTGCAACATACAAAATTAACCTGGCTATTTAGTCTGACAGAATACTATTTAGAATTGCTGCTAAGGGTTAAATATAATTTCACTGAATTCAGCAAAAGAGAAGAAATGCGAACAGTCCTGATGTCACACGGTCAACAGACTTTCAAGAATACCTATTGTATTGGGCTGGGCATTCTGTGTTATATGTGGAATAGAGAAGAGATGAAATAAAGTTCTTTATAAGCGGAGTTTATTATTCAGTTGCTGCTACAAAACTCATGCACATGAATAATCCTTAGAAACATGTCCAAACCACATACAAATGAGAACACACTTATAAAGAACTAACAAAGTATGTTAGGAGAGGGGAGGGATCAAACCAACAAATTATTTTAAAAGAGGAGCCAATTTAATCATAGAGATAAATCATATTTTTAAGTTGTCACATGAATGCAGCAGTGAAGTAAGTGGAGGCAGCAGAGATAGGCGTGATTTTTCCAGAAGATAGCATGGTAAAGTCATGCAGAAACAAATAATCTGATCATTTAACTTAAGGAGAACTCAGAAAGTGTGCTGGTTAGATGAGGAAAAGGAATCTTGCCCTGACACAGGAAAGAGTTCAGATTTAAGCCAATTTTCACTCAATTTTCAAAATCAGCAAGAAGAATCCAAAGTCAGACATAGTAAATCAAACATGAGTATCTATGGAAGTTCTCTATGGTTACAAGGATTCCCAGTGAATAGAGCAGTAACTTAGACCCTACCACACTAATGGCAACTAGAAAAGCTGGACAAAATTATTTTTTTTAATTTGAAAGGAAAACTGTGCTTGCAGGTCTAGAAATCTAACTCAATAGTATAAAATTGCAAGGCCAGAATCCCAGGGAGGACAGAGGCCTGGAGATGAACCCACCATTCAGGAGTGATTTACCCCTAAAGATAGCTGCTGTTCCTGAAAAGGGCCACTGGAAGACTAAGGAACACTTTCACTCCCTCGCACACACTAAGATGTGTAAAGTATGCTATCCTAAACCCAATAATTTTAGTAATTGTATACACCTATGTAACTAACATTCAGATTAAGACAATATTTACTCACCCCTTAAGTTTTCTCTCATTCCTTTTCTTCCCCATGTAACTGCTATTATGTCTTTTTCTTGACCCTAATGGAATCTTTACACAGGTAATCCAGTTAAAATGAGATTACTAGGGTGGCCTCTAATCTGAATAGTGCCCTCATAAAAAGAGAAAACTTGGACATAGAGATAGACACAGAGGAGGAAGATGGTATGAAGATACACAGGAATGAGACAGTCACCTTCCTGCAGTAATGTATCCTCAAGCCATGGAAATTGAAGGATTGCTAATACCAGAAGCTAGATGCCCGAAAGGACTCTCCCCTAAGCCATCAGAGAGAGCATGACCTAGATGACTCCTTGATTTTGGACTGCGAACCTCCAAAAATACGAGATAAATAAATTTCTGTGGTTTTAAACCACCCACATTTTGGCACTTTGTTATCAAAGCTGTAGGAAACTAATACAATACATAACAATAACTTGAAGGCATTCAGAAGCATCCAAAGTGGGCAAAAACTTAAGGGATTCCTATCCTGAAAAGAAAACAGACACATCAGGTAAGCTCCAGATTATTCTGGCTTTTCTCCTAAAAGCACATTTCAGTTTGATGACACAGTATAAGTAGCAAAGGTCAAGCAGGAAACGGGATTCTTATAGCTAATTGGTGAAACATATAAGAGCTGGAATTTTGGACTGAAAGACTGATTTTATGCGGAGGGAAAACCCAGAGTAGAGGGAACTACACAGGAGGAAGCTGCAAAATATGCACACGAATACCCATCAAGCATCAGCTCACTGTAAAACAGCACACATACCCCAGAAGTGAGCAACACCTAGCAATCCCAAGAGCTGAGCACCATGATTTCAACAGCTGCCTGATACGAAGGACATAAAGTTTGGAATTCAAGCTTTGTCAATTAGAGGGGCCTGGTAAACAATTTAAATTTTCATTAAAATGCCAAAAGAGCCACCCCCTTATATTAGGAACCGTACTAAATTAGATCTGTCCTTACAAAAACCAACTCTCTACTGATCCAAATAATCCACAGCTACTCTATCTGCTTCTCCTCTCCCCCCAACAAAATCACATTTCTGTGTAGGAAAATAGCTTCAAGAGCCTTTAAAATTTTTCATTCACAAAGTCTAGCATCCAATCAAAATTTGAGACATGCTAAAAATGTGATTAATTGATTGTAAATCACTGAAACAGCAGAGAAAAAAACAGACCTACAGATGGTTCATAAACTTAAGCCAGAAAAAAAAAGACTTTAATACACCCCTCATTTATTTATTTAAAGAAAATATGGGGAAATGGTTATAATGGAAGAAAATATGGAGAATGTCAATAAAGAACTGAGATCTATTTAAAAGCCCAATGGACATTCTAGAAATGAAAAATACTGAAATTAATAACTCATTGATGATGTAACAGTAGTTTGGACACAGCAGAAGAAAATGAGAATTCAAAGAAAATCTAAACTGAAACACACAGAGGAAAAAAATAACAGAACAACAAGACATGGTCAGATACACTAACGTATACGTAATTGGAGTCATCACAAGAGTAAAGAGAATATGGAACACAAAAAATATTTGAAGAGACAATGGCCAGTAATTTCCCAAAACTGATTAAAGATTCATTTGGGAAGCTTTATGAACCTCACAAAGGGGTCACTAGGGACAAGAGTTCTCTACCAGCCATGTTGATTCAGACATTTAAAAACTCTATGTTGAGTGCTTACTCTGACCAGGCACCAAGGATACATCACTGAATGGATAGTGTCTCTACTCTTCACAGAGCCTGCAGTCTAACAAGAAAGACAAATATTAAAGACTCTCATATTCAATTATTGATTAGTTGTGTGGAGTGAAGAAGAATGAAGAATCAAAGCTAAATTCAATTTGAGAAGAGAGATTGAAGGACTAATACAGCAGTTCAGGCATGAGTTATACAAATATGGAGAAAGGGATGGATTTGAAAGGCACTAAAATGATTTGAAAACAATTGATTGAGATAAATAGAAATTTACAGTTAAATGAGAGTTAAATAAAGATTCATGATAAAGCTAAACAATTATTTCTTTCTCTCTTCTACCACTAAAGTATCTTACTTTGCAACTGTCATTTTTCTTGAAAATTTTGGGCAACTGACTCTCACATTCATACTCACCTTACCTAAATCAAACCATTTCAGCCTTGCAGAAATGTACAATGCTTTAATTTAAGACATCCTTGAATGATAAATATTAAAAGAACCAAAATGAATGTTTTTGTTATATTTTATGAAGCACATTAAAAATATTACTAAGACAACACAATTGTTGTTGGATAATAGTTACAAATATTTTTTCTACTTTATTCCTGACAAGCCAACTACTTGTCTACTAAGCTACTGAGCTACCTGTTTAGACTCCAATTGTTTGACCTAGGAAAGAAAAAGAGGAAAAGGAGGGGGAGAATGAGTCACCTTTCATGCCAAGAATGAATTATATTCCTCTCCTCCCAGCTAACAAAGGCACCAAGTTTGAGTTATTTTCTTCAATTACCATCTCCCAGAAAGATTTCAATCACCTTTTAAAATAAACTTTATTTTTCTATCTCTTCCAACAATAGGAAATCATCAGTGAAATTTCAGAAAATAAAGAATTGTTTAATCAAGAAAACAAAATCACCCATAATTCCACATCCAAAGATGATTACTGTTAGCCTTTCTGTGTATTTTCTGCTGCCCTTTAACAAATCTATTAATCATACTAATTCATTAGACAATGCTTGGCTTACTTTTTTTCCTTTACATGAGTTGTATATTTTAAAAAGCATTTTCTAATGGTGTAAAATTTCACTTTAATGAATTATATTGCACTGTGTAGACATTCCATAATTTATTCACCATTTTTTCTAGTTGTGTTCCCAGTTTTTAACTTTGCATTATTTGGAACTGGAATTAAGTAAAATTATTTACTTGGGATCCATAAATTTAATAGTTTGTGTTTTCCTTTCTACTACCCTTGAAGATAAATTAAAAAATAAAGTTGTTTCTGCCTCAAGCTCTATGTTTAAACCATCTATTTTTTTAAAGTTGGTTTTCATTTTTGAAGCCTTATTTCCTTTTTAACACAAAAGTTAGCATCTAGACACACTGTTTTGCAACATTTTTTTTCACATAACAATATATACCCATTGAAATATTTCCATTTCAGCATTTCAGTATAGAGAAAGTTTCTCCTCCCCTTTTTCCCCCCACAAACGCATATGATTACATTGTATGGATGTACCATAATGTATTTAGCTTGTGTCTTATTGATGGAAATTTTTTCCTGGTCTTTTGATATAGCAATCAATGCTGCAATAAATAGCCTTGTAAACTTTCATGTTAATACACACAAATATGTCTGTAGGACAGATTTCCAGAAATGTAATTGCACAGTATAAGTATAATTACATTCGTAACATGCATTCACATCTTGAATTTGTGTTAAAACACACACACAAAACACAAACACACACACCTGCTTATATACGCAAAAAATAGTGATGCAATTGATTCGCTTCAGTGGCGAAAGGGTATGGGTTAGGTGGATGGGAAATAGCACAGGATTAAAATTTTGCATGTTTTATATTTTTATAATTTGTATTGTGTCCATGTATGGCATCTATGCAGAGTCAATTTTAAATGCCTACCTGTTAATATCACCCAATAGCCCCAACTCCTTGTTCTAGCGGGATAGCTGTCTAAAGACCATTACAAAACCTGTATTGGTACACATGTGCAGTCCCTGTGCTCCAATTCCCTGAGGTTTGTGACATTTAGATATATAAAAAGGCATCACCACAGACTGTTGAAATGGCTAGACTGAACTAGAGAAAGGACTGGAACACTAATTCCAAGGCTTAGCCCACAAACAGACAACTAGGTATTAACAAGTCCCTAACTGTTACAGTATAATTCTAAAAAGAAATCACCACTGAGAACACTTTTTCTAACAGTGCCTATCACTGTTCAACAATTTAATCTGGGAACTTACTTCCCACCCCTCAACCCCCAAGGATGGGATAAAAACATTTTAAAATAGCTCTTCACTTTACAGTTTAGGATACTCTATGCAGAATGTAAAGTGTTTCCACAGTGAAGACAGTGATCTTCTAGAAGAATGTCCTCTACACAGTGAACCCTCTCTATTAATATTAGATTTTTTTGGCTTAAATTGAAAAACAACAACAACAAGGATGAGTTAGTGTGATTTTGTATGCCCTAGAGTTAAGCTTCTTTCTCCATCTTTATCCTTTGTTCAGCTCAGATATAGAATTAGAGGAAACACATGAGAAAACCAGCATTTAACTGTGAGTAAAAAAAACTAATGACTTCTAAATCTGTTTCTTTTTTCTTTCCTTTCTTTTTCTTGTTCTGAGGAGAAGAAAGCTGCACACTGACTCAAGAAAAACATCTAGAAAAAAATCTTTTTAAATTGTGATACAAAATGTGTAAAAAAGTGCTCATGGAATTGAAAAATACATCTTGCCCAAATATGTATCCTTAAATAGATAAATGACATCTGCCAAAGACAAGGGTCCCTGACTGATGCCTCAGAAGGCTTGCAGAATTCTGAAAAGAGAAAGATTCCAGTTCACTGTTCCAAAGTACTCTCTCACCAAATCAGCACTTGCAGAGAGAGTTAAAAGACGAAACCAATGTTGTGCTGCTACGTCCACTTTTAGAACATGGAGACTCTACACTGACAAAATGAGGTTCATGCTACATTAGGGAAACTAGGTAGGAATCTGGCAGCTCAATAAACTTGCTGATTTCACATAGCTGACTAGTTTTGTGTCATGAAAAGTTCTTTTCCTTACTGCATGCATATTGGGGTAATTATCACCTGTACTGCTAAAGAATCAGTCAGATGTAGCCCAACCTTAATGGTTTCCCATATACCCTTAGTGGCATGCTGATAAATGTTTAACTACATCTCTAGGAAAGAAAAATGAGTGTACAACTATGGACACAAGTTTTAAATAAATTTCACCAATGTAAAGGTTATATAGTACACAATTTACCAATAATAATAATAAGATGAAAGTGATACAATTAAGACATATAGCAGAATGTTACTCACTCATCATTGACATGTCTGAGCAATTTCTTTGCTAAACCTAATAAGTTATCAGACAATGGAAAAAGACTTCTTTGATTTTTGTGCTACTCGTAATACAATGAATACATACAAGACACTTAAATTTAATCTGCATTGTTAACATTTCTCCATCACTTTTTTAAGCTTGTACAGTCAACAAAGCAATAATGCAATCCCCGATTATTAGCCATGGTATAAACACTCCTATTTCAAGCTATCACAGCAATGAATAGGGAGTTGGGAAAAATGCCCAATAACACACCATTGTATAGTATTTCTACTATAAAAATAACCTCAAGAACATAGATAATAGTACAATGCAGTTAAAAATTAATTAGGAAATAATGTTTTTGTATTTGTTACCTTTAATTTAATTATAATTTATTTAATTACAAGCCTGCATATCTTAATATCTAACAATGGCCCATTAAATAACCAGCATGCCAAATTAATGAAAATTTAACAACTGGCTCTTATGAGCTGATAAAGGTTGGCTCTTGCACATCTGTGAATATTCCTATAGGCTACTCCCAACAAACAAAGGTTTATTTTCTAAAACATTATTCTGACTTGCTTGCTTAGACTTCCTAACCACTTTGCCTATGAAAATAAAATTACTTTAACAATGTTTATTCTTCTGATCCATGAGCATGGAATGTTTTTCCATCTTTTTGTGTCTTCTTCAATTTCTTTCATAAGTGTTCTGTAGTTTCCAGAGTATAGATCCTTTACCTCTTTGGTTAGGTTTATTCCAACGTATCTTATGGTTTTTGGTGCTATTGTAAATGGAATTGATTCCCTAATTTCTCTTTCTACAGTTACACTGTTAGTGTATAGGAAAGCAACTGATTTCTGTGCATTGATTTTGTATCCTGCCACATTACTGAACTGCTGCATGAGTTCTAGTAATTTTGGGGTGGAGTCTTTTGGATTTTCCACATAAATTATCATGTCACCTGCGAAGAGAGTTTGACTTCTTCTTTTCCAATGTGAATACCTTTTATTTCCTTCTGTTGTCTGATTGCTGTTGCTAGGACTTCTAGTACTATGTTTAACAATAGTGGCGAGAGTGGGCATCCTTGTTGTGTTCCTGATCTTAAAGGAAAGGCTCTCAGCTCTTCCCCACTGAGAATGATATTCACTGTGGGCTTTTCATAGATGGTTTTTATGAAATTGAGGAATGTACACTCTATCCCTATACTCTGAAGAGTTTTAATCAGGAAACGATGCTGTAATGGGCAAATAGATAAAGAAGATGTGGTCCATATATACAATGGAATATTACTCAGCCATCAGAAAGGATGATTACCCAACATTTGCATCAACATAGATGGAACTAGAGGAGATTATGCTAAGTGAAAAAAGTCAAGCAGAGAAAGACAATTATCATATGGTTTCACTTATTTGAGGAACATAAGGAATAGCATGGAGGACATTAGGAGAAGGAAGGGAAAAAGGAAGGGGGGGAAATCAGAGGGTGAGACGAACCATAAGAGACTCTGGACTCTGGGAAACAATCTGAAGGTTTTAGAGGGAGGGGGATGGGGGGATGGGTTATCCCGGTGGTGGGTATTAAGGAGGGTACATATTGCATGGAGCACAGGGTGTTATAAGCAAACAATGAATCATAGAACACTACATCAAAAACTAATGATGTACTGTATGATGACTAACATAACATAATAAAAAAAAGAAAGAAAGTAATATTACTGATCATGGTTAGGTGGAAACGGCCCTAAATTAAACTCTGCATTTGTAATAATAATGCTAAACAACAACAAAAAGAGTGATGCCATTTTAGGAGGCAAAATGTTTAAACCTGAAGTCAATTCAATTGGAAAAGAATAAAGTGAAGGCAGAAGTTTGTGGTGAATCCAGAGGTGACTTCTGAGGACATCCCAACTCTTTGAAGTTAATGTCATTGTTGCTTTATTAAATCTATTCACACTGGAAGAGTGGATATAGGATAGGAAAAGGCTGTGTATTAGAAGATATACACAACTCATCCTCTCAATTTGGAGAAGTACATTTAGTATTTCTTCAGTTGTCAATATCCTGTTTAAGTCTATCCATATCCATAGGGTCTTCTTCATTGATATGCTTCCTTAAAGCAGAAATGCTTTCATATTAATCTGTTATATGTACATTGACAAGTGATTTTTCATATTCATGCTTACTGACCACCCTAGAGTAAATAGGACCATTTTCTGTACAGGGGTATGAATTTTAGTATTCTTTACTAAACAGATTTAATACTAATGCTCAGCTAAATCAGAAGATAAATAATGTGAAATAGCCTTTAATGCTTATCTAAGTTGAGTCCTTAATCATAAAGCTTTAGCTCAGCATGAGCTTTTAGTTTACATTGAAGGAGGAAGGAAGGTTTTAGTTTTTGCAGCATATATATTTCCAGTACTCCTTTCTGATTTTATGGCCAATTCTGTCTTCATGCTTCCTTAATCTTGAAGCTCTTTCAAAGGCAACATACTGTGCCAAATGTACAGTGATTATGTAATGTGGACAAAAATCCAGTGGGAAATGTGTAGAGCAGATCAGAATCATTCCACTTAAGACCTTTTACAGTCATTTGATCTAATGATGTTCACTAGGGTTTGATGTACTAAAAGGCAGCCACTGTGAGAACATAAGGTTTGCATCAACATGTGACTTTTCAGTGAAACTGGGATCATTGTGGTCTTCTGAAGACTGTTTTACATGCAAAATAATAATATCTATACAAAAACAAATCCCATGACAAAATTTTTGAATCACCAAATTTTATGCTACTTCTCTGAAAAATCTCTTTCTCTTGTCAAATGGACATCAAAGCAGTAGTTCTCAAGAATGAGAAGTGAAACAGAGAAATCCACTGATTACCAACACTGGACGTATAGCTCATGTGAATTTTTGGAGAAAGTAAATTTTCATCTAGTTTGCTACTTCTATTTATACTTGCAGCCACAGATCAAATTATTACATGGACTTTCATAATTAAGCTAGAAAATACTTACTCATGTTTTCATGTTCTATTCTTTGGTTACTTTTTTCAAGGTTCACCATTATTGTGTATTCCAGGATTCAAAAATACACTCATGACTTCTAGTTTCAATTGAGAATGTGAAGAGCTTAGAAGTCACTACTCATTTCCTTACTTTAATAAAGAACTGAATAAACTGAAAAGCCATGACTTCTTAGGCCACAGAGAACTGTTGTGGCAGGGCAAAGTGCCACACTGCCACCCAAAAATTCAGAGAGACGGGAAAATCCCAAGTCACAGCCAAGATTTACTTGCCAGGAGCAGAAGTCACTGGAGCCATAGACTGCTAGAACACTTACGTAATTTTGACAAACTGCTGGAGGCTGTGTGGACTAGTGCGAAAGTGAGATAATCCAGGGGGCCCCAGTCTTGAGGAGGGAGGGGGCCCAAAATTTTGTGGGTTTTACTACCAGGAACCCCACCAAATTCTCACAGTGAAGATCCAAGAAAGATCACTCTCTGGCAAGAGCAGGGTAAGAATAATCATTATGAAACACATCCAGAGCCTTCTCTATAACAAGGCCTATAATCCAGGGGGAAAGACTATTGCCTGAGACACTATCAAGAAAGGGAACTCCAGCTCCAGCACTCTCTAGTCTTCTATTCTACCTAAAGAAAGAAGAAAAAGAAAAAAAATGGAATAGAAAATAGGAGTCAGAGATTCAAGGAAAGAGATTAGGAATGATATAGCCCAAGAAAAGGATAGGAGGCAGAGGGGAGAAAGCTATGCCACTAAAGAAATACTTGTAAAGTTTACAACCCTAAAATATAAGCAAACCAAGATCTAATCATCAGATTAAAAAAGATAAGATTTAATCTCCCCCTCCTCCATACCTTACCACATCAACAGGGCTCCAGTATAACAACCGTGGATTATAGCTGAAAGAGCTGCAAGATGCTGACTCTGAGGAGTACTTAGGGAAGCACAAAAGTCAACAGGGTAAATAAAGCAAGAACACTAGAGAAACGTGAAGCTACTGGCATCTACAGCTACAGCAAACATAAATACAGACCAACTCTTCGCCAGATTAAGATAAATTTTCATGTAACAGGCCTATTTACTTCAGTTCCTATTAACCCAATATCATGTCTGGTTTTCAATAAAAAAGTTACAAGGCATGCTAAAAGTCAAGAACACACAGAGCCTGAAGAGACAAAGTAAGCATCAGTACCAGACTCAGATATGACACATGTGTTTTAATTATTAAACAGTAAATTCAAAATAACTATGATTAACATGTTGGAGCTTTAATGGGAAAAAAAAGATAAAAGAGAATTTATCAAAATGGAAAACTTGTTTATGTCAAAGAATGCTACCAAGAAAACGAAAAAACAATCCACAGAATGGTAGAAAATATCTGCAATTCAACAATAAGAAGATTTAAAAAAAAACACAGTAAGAAGATAATTCCTACAGTTAAACAATAAAAAGATAAATAACCCAATTAAAAATTGTCATAGATTTGAACAGACATTTCTCCCAAAAGGTTATACAAATGGCTAATAAGTACATGAAGAGAAACTCAACATCATTAATTATTAATGCAAATCAAAATCACAATGAGATACCACTTTCAAAACACTAGGGCACCTATAGCAATTTTTTATAATAATTTTTTTAAAAAGGAAAACAGGAGCACCTTCCTGGCTCTGGCAATGGTTCATGTGGCTTTTGACCTTGGCGTTATGAGTTCAAGCCCCACGTTGGGTGCTAAGATTAATTTTTTTAAAAAATCTTTCTATAAGAAAAGGAAAATAACAAGTGTTGACAAGCATGTGGAGAAATTGTAATCCTCACACATTGCTAGTAGAATATAAAATGGTTCAGCCACTGTAGAAAACAATTTGACAGTTTCTCAAAAAATTAAACATAGAATTATCCTATGATACAGCAATTCCACTTGTACATACCCAAGAGAAGTGAAAGTATATGTTCATAGCAGCATTATTCATAATAGCCAAAGTGGAGACAAATGGGTAAACAACACGTGGTATAGCCATACAACGGAATATCATTAGGCCATAAAAAGGATGAGGTACTAATACAAGCTACAATGTAGATGAACGTTGAAACATTATGCTTAGTGAAAAAAATCAGACAACAAGGTAACATATTGTATGACTCCATGTGTATGAACTACCAGGATATAGAAAGTAGGTTAGTAGTTAGTTACCAGGAAGTAAGGGTAGGGAGAAATGAAGAGTACCTATTCGTGGCTAAAAGATTTCTTTTTAGGGTGGTAAGATTGTTCTGGAATTAGATGATGATAGGTGTACAATCTTGTGAATATACTAAAAACCATTAAATTGTACACTTTAAAATGGTGAGCTTTATGGTGTATGAATCATCTCTCCCCTCTATCAGTCAAGGACATGGCAGAAAATAGATGATACACTCAGATGGTTTAATTAAAGAGAATTTAATAAAGGGACTATTTGTAAATATAACAACAGGGTTAAAGGGGAAAATGGGGGTGTTTGAAGTGTTCTGAAGTTTTCAACAGTGGGGAAGCATTATCACCCCTGGGACCAAAACAACAAGGAAAGGAAGGAATCCCCAGCACTTAGAAAGAACTATAGCTATAGCTGTAACTGAAAGAGAGGGTCATATAATAGGATATGGGCCTTCAGGAGAAGCTCACTGTCCCTATAAACAGTGCCCTGAAAAGTAAAGAGCCTGGGTGATAGATAACCCAAGTAATAAATAACCCCACTCATCTCTGACCAGTGCCTCCCCAATTGACCAAAGTCAATAGACACCAAAAGGTAAGGAAGCCCATCTATGACACTGTCAATTTAAGTTCGCATCCTGGGATATAGAACTGGAGGGAGAAGGACAGACAGCAATTATACCCAGAGAAAGCAAAAAGAAGACGTAGCAGAATCCTTCAGACTACCGTCTAGAGAATGAGTTCTTGGGGGGGGGGGAGCAAAAGTAGCACGAAGACAACAACAGGAAGCTATACCAGAATTCCAGGGTAATGTTAATGGTGACTCGCTCTGGGATAATAGTAACGGGCATGAAAGATAGAGAGGCCTCAGAGATCTCCCTTGATCTTTAAAACAGTACAGTACCCAGAAACAAAATGTGTAGTAAATCACTGACCAGAAATGTCAAATGACTCAATTTTCCAACATTTAAACCAGTATCTAAGTCCACCCAATTTCATTAAAAGCCCTAATTCAGTGCCCTCCAAAGCAAAGATACCTAACGGAAAGAAGAGGCCCCATAGAACTGCTATATTTAATCAGGTACTTTGTTTACTGGGACTACAGTTTTGAGGCTGAGCCTACACTGGCTGAGGAGAGCCAGGGATTATCTGAAGGATTTTTTCTCACAGACTTTGAACAGAAAGAGGCCTTCCAATAACTAAGTCTAACCTCAATTTATAAATGAAGAAACTGGGGCTCAGCAAATTGGCTTGCCTTGCCCATTCAAGGTTGTTTCGTGAGCAATGGCACCCCTGACTCTAGAATGTAGGTGTATCTGCTCTAGGCTGATGGGCGTTCAGTCACACGTCCTTAACTGTGAGGCTTCCAACTAAAATGCCTTGTCTTTTAGCAAGCTCCTTGTTATAAAGGTGACCCAAAACATGCCAGTCTTCTTTTATTTAGCCTTTAATCCTGCTGTGCTAGAAAAGGAAAAGCACACTGTTTAAAGTTAGACTAATAGTGAAAGGATTTCCAAAGCAATGTTAGTAGCATAGCTTAGTGGTTAAGAATGATGTTTTCAAGCGTCATCTTCAGAAGCGATATATTTGTTTTGCGCCCAATTATGATTCAACATGTCAGATTGTATTACTCATGTAGTTTTACCTTCTGATATCACAGTTTTAGCTCAATATAGTAAGTACAGACTTCTGGAGGGAAAAGGCAGCTTTTGATTTAACTTTGCTTTCACATATGGAGCACACATTGTGGTATCAGTGTAACAGAAAAAGAGTTAAGAAAATGCTGAGAAATGTGAGGTTGGGCTCTTTTGTGGTCAAAAATGAAAGTGCCACCTGACAAATGCATCCTAAGAGACTGCCATATTTGTGGCTTATATCATGACTTCACTTATCTCCTCTGGTGGCCAGGAAGACCTTGAGAGCCCAAGATCAAGATGAGAGCTACCTTTGTCTCCATTTTTTTTAGCATTTAGATCCCATTTGATTATAAAACATATGGGATATTCATTTCATTTTGAATTACCTAAGAATACTTATCAATGATTAAGATAAGCAGGACCACTCTTACGGTATTTGGGATCCCAATAAAATTTTTTGCAGGCCCCCATCTATACAAACAATTTGAATCATTCCGAATCAGCTGTGTCAGCACTATACTGGCAGTTCCAAATCACAAATCCTACAAGAGAAATTCTACTCTGGACAGTGCGAGTGATCCATTTGCCAGGCCTCTCTCTTGGAACCAGCTTGGCCTAGGGTCCCAGGATGATCCCATAGGTATAAGTCCCTCAGCTACTCCAGCATCTGGTTGACTGAGGTGTGATTCAGCTGGTATAGCTTCAGAGTGTGCCCAAAGGGGAGAAACAGGGACAGGGCCCATCCATGCACATGCCAGGCTGGGCTTGAGTCTGAGCCAGTGCCATATGTTAAAGGGGGACTTGGTAAATTCCAAGGAAGGCAGTTCAAAGGCAGAATCCTTCTGCAATTACATTCAGGTCAGGGCCTTGCTTGCCCAAACCTAACAGACATTCTGAGAATAGATAAAAGCTCTGGTGTTAAGGATCTTACCATGTCATGGATTTTACCATCCAATGGAAAAAGCAAACATTGCCCAAGTCTATACAAGTGAAACTATTATTTTTAAGGTGATATTGATGTGCTATGGTAATCCCTTGTCCCAGCTTAAAAAAAACGAATGTTTTGTCTGAGTAAAAGATGCTTAGATGAGATGCAACTATGGGCATGAGCTAGGTGACAAGTTGGGACATAGTTTTGTTTTGTTTTGTTTTTCAGAGAGCATGTGCAAGAGCCCTGAGTAGGGGGATCAGGATGTTTACCAAAAACTGAAAGTCCAGAATCAATGAAAAGTGTAGAGTCAGGGAAGGTGACCACTATGAACAAGAGTCAAAATGATGCACTTCTTCCCACTTATCATTGTCCATGGCCTTCCTACTCAACGAGGAAAAATGGGGCAGTTGCATTAGCACCACCTAGAAGCTTGCTAGAAATACAGAATCTTAGGTCCGAAACGCCAAAATTAACTGAATCAGAATTGGCATTTTAACAAGTTTTCCTAGGAACCCATATAGATATGAAAGTCGGAGAAGCACTGGTCTATGATATTCAGTTCCCTAAAGCACTGTAACATAATTAGGAAGATACTACCCAAACCATCTTTGCTATACTTGATTCACACAAGGAGGGAGCTCATCATACTTTTAGGATAATATAAAATCTGTTAGGAAGATCTGACTCCCAAGGATGGTAGATGAATCCACATTTACATACACCATGTTAGCATGAAAAGATAATCTTTCCCAGATAGAAAAGTCCTTCTTTAGCTTGGATTAGGGTAGTGGTACTAGAGATAGAAATTGACCTCTGCCCTTTCAAACAGTGCCTAGAAATTTGAAATTCAGCACCACACTCATAAGTACCTCTCATTCAGAATTATACATGTATTTAAAACAAAGGTTACTCTCTTAAGGTTAATATGTCATTTCAACATTATTTTAAAGGCCGACTTTAAAATAAGTTCCTCCAGGAACCAGTATCATTTTTTAAAATGTCTTAATTAACTAAGCAAATTTATATATATGCTTTCTAAAACAGAAAAACAAATATATCTATGCACACAATAATATATCCCGGAGAAAAATCTATGTAAAATGCAGCACCAGAAAATAAGAGGTGTTGCAATTCTTAGGAAGGAGCCAAGATGTCCTTCAACAGATGAATGGATAAAGAAGAGGTGGTACATATACACAATTGAATATTAGTCAGCCATCAGAAAGGACGAATACCCACCATTTGCATCAACATGGGTGGAACTGAAGAGGATTATGCTAAGTGAAATAAGTCAAGCAGAGAAAGACAATTATCATATGGTTTCACTCATATGTGGAACATAAGGAATAGTGTGGAGGACCAATATAGGGAAAGGGAGGGAAACTGAATGGGAAGAATTCAGAGAGGGAGACAAAGCATGAGAGACTCTGGGAAACAAACTGAGGGTTATAGAAGGGAGGGGGTGGGGGGACAAGGTAACCAGGTGATGGGTATTAAGGAGGGCACATGTTGTGATGAGCACTGGTGTTATAAGCAACTAATGAATCGTTGAACACTGCATCAAAAACTAATGATACACTATATGTTGGCTAACTGAACATAGTAATAAAAAAATAAAAATATTTAAAAAGATAAATAGATGGTTCACTGAAAATCCAGAATTTTTGCTTTTCTTCATATGAGATAAAAATGTCAGTGTCCAAAAAGTAGCTTTAACAAATCCTGTATACCTATCTACAAGGTCATCTAAGAAGTATCAGAATCAATGTATTTTTAATATTTACCTTTCAAATAAAAATCTAAATGGAATCTAGAATTGAGAAATATCTCTAAAACTCATATAAGATTTCTCTTGATGATGAAATTAGTAACATAGTTCTCTGATTAAGATAATTTTTGCTTGACAATTTCATTTCTTTAACTCTGACATTTAGTGTATAAAACACACACACACACACACACACACACACACACACACACAGAAAATGAGCCTAATTGACAGTAATGACAGAGTGAAGAGCTATAAGAGTCCAGTGATGTCAACGAGCTACATCAAGGAATTAAGGATAATTTAGAGTCAACAGTAAAGTTCTATGCATTATTATTAAGCATTACACATTATTTTTTAAATATTCTCTTTTTAGGAANTTTTAAAAAAAGAACGTTTAAAGATAATTTTTGCTTTAGACAATTTCATTTCTTTAACTCTGACATTTAGTGTATAAAACACACACACACACGCACACACACACACACACACACACAGAAAATGAGCCTAATTGACAGTAATGACAGAGTGAAGAGCTATAAGAGTCCAGTGATGTCAACGAGCTACATCAAGGAATTAAGGATAATTTAGAGTCAACAGTAAAGTTCTATGCATTATTATTAAGCATTACACATTATTTTTTAAATATTCTCTTTTTAGGAAAGTTTAATAATTTATCTAAGATAAATTGATTCTTGCTTGAAACAGTCTATGAGATAATACATAAAACACATTTAAAGCAAACAATGCCTTGTGCATAATATTCAATAAATGTTAGTAATTATTATTATTATTATATTTGGCAATATAAGTTAACTAGGAATGTCCAGCTATAAACACAAAAAAAAGATCTTATGTTCTGTCTCCTACCCAGTCTTTAAGTATCCTCACATCATCCCACCCAATAAGAAATTTCTGATTTCTTGGCCCAATCAAAATTCAGGCCATAAGTATGCATACGTATTGAGCCCTAATAATGTTCCTGTCACAGCACTTCTTGTGGGTGAACTTTCAGGTTTTCTGTCTTATCCTTTCACCTTTTTACCACCAACTGACCAACTATTAATTTGTGAAAAATAAATGTTACTATAGTTTTAATAGATGATAATAGTGGCAGCCTATGTCCTTCTCACATGGTGTATAGCTTTTAAATAGGGATCAAGGTGGTCACCTTGTCAAAATTTCACACAGGTCTATGCCTCTGAAAAAAATAACACTTAATTGTTCTTCCCATCTTGCTATTAACAGGTCCTGGGGCTACCAGTGTTATACAGAACTTATGTTACAAAACGCTGATCACATTTGAGTGCTTCTTCTTAAATGCCTAATGGGAAACAGAAAACCACTGTAATGTTACACTAACATATAAGGGCTATGGCTCCACTCACAAAAACCAGTCCAGCTTCCAGCTGGCAGAAAGCCCACAGCTCAAACTAAGTCCCAGATAGAGAAACCCCTGAGAGGGGGGGAAAAAATTCTGACAGAGGAGTTCAAATAGCTTTCCTTTAATCTATTGAACTATATAAAGTATGGCAAGTGTAAGGATTCTTCGAGGAAAAGATCCTATGTAAATGTTATCATTAAATAATAGTGATGACAATCACAAAGAACTGAGTAACCCTAAAGCATAATATTTAAAGACAATGCAATAATAACGACAACAATTGTGGAGAAAATCAATGTAAGAAAATGGCTTGATAGTCAGATAAGAAAAGAATGCAAAATTATAATAAATTCTCACTGCTGTGGGTCTGAAAAACTTCTAATACAACCCAGTCATGTATAGCTAAGTAGTATTTGTATTACTCCTCCTCAGTCTCCCTTCCACAACCCTTAAAAAGGCAATATTTCTAAGATTATGAAAAAACACAGTTAGCAAAAAAGTACTGTCAACTCAAATGAATTGGGAATTACTACCTAGAGCATGGTGTTGAGAAGAATTCTAAGGTCATCTCAGGAAAATGAGGCCCATGATTCACTAGGGTTCATTATCATGGAGTAAGGCAAAATGAAACTAAAGGGGAATGCTTTATAGTGTCCAACACTGTCCCAGATAGACCCTTGCTGAAAACCATCTAGCAGCTATATAGGTATTAATCAATTTGAAATCTTATAAAACTAAACTTTCATTTCAAAATTAACAGTTTATTTCAAAATTGCTTGCTTAATTTTTTTGACTGATACTATGTATTTCCTCCTTAACCCGCTGCAATCTATTTTCACCTTTATTATTCCATAACACTAGCATTTCAAAGATCACCATTAGTCTCCACACCATCAAATTTATTGGCTTTTTCTTAAGATTTGGCTTCTTGGTATTACTGAGATTTTTGGTAACTTTGAAATCCATTGCATGGAACTCTCTTCCTTTGTCCTCATGTGGCTTGATCCCCTTGGTTCTCTTTTGTCTGGCTTTTGGAATAATTGTCTTCTATCTAGTAAGGCTATCATCTCTCCCTGCTTCTAGCTGTCCTGCTTCCTTCTGTCACACTGATCTTATTAAGACATTTATTTCATCCTCTTGGCTTTTTACTCAAAAGCCTTCTTACTTTTATGAGATAAAGGTTGAACACCTTATTCTGGACCATTAGGTTCTTGTATTAGCTACCCCGTAACAGCTTTCCAGTGGCTTGTCCCAATAGGAATTTATTTCTCACTCATGTAAATTCCATTATGCATAGGGAAGGGCCTCTGTTCCATGCAATCATTCAGGAGCAAGACAGACAAACGTTCTGTGATTTTTAAGATGAGTACAAAATCAAGACAGCAAATGGGAAAGAGAGAACGTAAAGGATTACACAGTGGGTTATTGTGAGTCAGGCCTCCCATCCACATTCCATTGGCCTGAATCAGTCATATGTCCAAGATATCTGTAAAAGAGTTGGAAAAATGCACCAAGTAGCAAAAATAAATGGATTTATTGAATGCAATCTTTGTCACAGTTCTATACAATCTGTTACAAACTAACTTCCAAACAATTCTCAAATCTCCATAAAATACAACCATTTTTTTCCTGGATATGTTCAGCCTCTTTATACCATTTGTCAGCAAATATGGCTACCCTTTACCTTACCTGGCCTCCCCTTCTCTTCACATCTAAATTCTACATACCTTTCAGAACTTGGTTTAAGTTTCACGTTAGCCATGATGCTTCCCTAACTACACAGTGACCACTGCTTCCTCAAAATAGATGGCACTGTATTCCATATTATCTACTGTAAGATCCTACTCCAAATATTAGAAGACATAATGAAGATGCCATGTGTACATATCCAAGTCATGAAATGAACTACAGGACAAAGCTGGACTAACAGGTAGTAGTACATTAGACAGCAGCCAAAGGAAAACTGGCTTGTTTCAAAGCTAAGATCCAACTACATACATTCCAATGCATTTTGCGAGAGTCAACACGACACTGAATGAGTATGCACAACTTTGAGACTGACTACCCATCCCATGATCTAACAGTTCCTCATTCTCTGGAAATCCCTTCCAATTGTCAGCAGTGTAAACAAACTCTCACTTCAGTACAGGGTGACTCCCTCCTTCTTTTTCCATACCTTGAGGATGCTAAGGTATTTTAAATGGGCTAGATGATGGGTAAAGGGAAAATCTCTGCCTTGTGGCAAAATAGAGAAAGCCAGCCTGCAGAAAGAAAGAAGAAAACATCTGTTCAGGGCACAGTGACACAACAAAGAGAAAGCTAAGAAAAGCCTGACACAGTTCTACTTTCTGGTCCATCTTTCCCTAAGGCCTAATTGCATTTCCTTTCATTGGTTCTCAAGGGTACCTCTATATCCACATAGCCATTTCCTTTTTCCCCTTTACCATGTCAGCAATGTAGCAGAGAATCTTAGAGTAGCAACCTCTCAGAGTCAGAGATTCAGATTTGTGACTTAAGCAAGTTGTCCACCTCTCTAAATATCTGCTTTCTCATCCTAAAAATCTCATGAGGTTATGTAAGATACCCTGTGTAAAATACCTAGAAGAGCAGCTTAAACACAATAGATGCTCAATAAATGCCAACTGTTATCCTTAAATATTGTATTTCATCTAATATAAAGTGCTGTTGATTATAATGGACATCATCAATATAGGCCAGTATCTCTAAAAACATAGATGGAGAAATCCTCAATATTAGCAAATGGAATCCAACAATACATTAAAAAAAAAATCATTCACCACCATCAAGTGGGATTTATTCCAGGGACACAAGGGTGGTTCAATATTTAAAATCAATCAATATGAAACATCACATTAACAAGAGAAAAGATAAAAACCATCTGATCATCTCAGTAGATGCAGTAAAAGCATCTGACAAAGTACATCCATTCATGATAAAAACTCTCAACAAAGTAGGTTTACAGGGAACATACCTCAACATAATAAAGGCCATATATAAAAAACCCACAGCTAATATCATCCCTAATGCTGAAAAACTGAGAGCTTTTCCTCTAAGATCAAGAACAAGACAAGGATGTCCATTCTTACCACTTCTATTCAACATAGTATTGGAAGCCCCAGCTGCAGCAATTGGACAAAAAAAAAAAAAGAAGGAAGGAAGGAAGGAAGGAAGGAAGGAAGGAAGGAAGGAAGGAAGGAAAAGCATCCAAATTGGTAAGGAAGAAGTAAAACTGTCACTATTTGCAGATGACATGATACTATATATACACAACCCTAAAGACTCTTCCAAAACAACTACTAGAACTGATAAATGAATTCAGTAAAGTCACAGATAAAGAATTCATATATGGAAATCTGTTGCATTTTTGTACACTTATAATTAAGTAGCAGAAAGAGAAATTAAGAAAACAATCTTATTTACAATCACACCAAAAAGAATAAAATACCTAGGAATAAATTTAACCAAGGAGGTGAAAGACCTATATTCCTATAAAACACTGATGAAAGAAACTGAATATGACACAAACAAATGAAAAGATATTCCATGCTCATGGATCATAGGAACAAAATAGAGAGCCCAGAAATAAACCTACACTTAATGGTCAATTAATTAAAGTAGGGCAAAAGAGGCAAGAATAGACAATGGGGAAAAGACAGTCTCTTCAATAAATGGTGCTGGGGAAACTGAACAGCTACATGCAAAACAATGAAACTGGACCAGTTTGTTACACCATACATAAAAATAAACTCAAAATGGATTAAAGACCTAAATATGAGACCTGAAACCATAAAACTCCTGAAAGAAAACACAGGCAGTAATTTCTTTGACATTGGCTGTAAAAACATTTTTCTAGATATGTCTCCTCAGGTAAGAGAAACGAAAGCAAAATTAAACTACTGGAACTACACCAAAAAAAAAAAAAAAAAAAAGCTTTTCCACAGTGAAGGAAATTTCCTCCAGCAAAACAAAATGGCAACCTACTGAATGGGAGAAGGTACTTGCAAATGATATATCCAATTAGAGGCTAATACCCAAAATATAAAAAGGACTTATATAACTCAACACTGAAATAATAAACAATCTGATTAAAAAATGAGCAGAGAAACTAAAAAGACATTTTTCCAAAGAAAACATACACATGGCCAATAGACATATGAAAAGATGCTCAACATCACTAATCATCAGGGAAATGCAAATCAAAACCACAATGAGATATCACCTTACACCTGTCCGAGCGGCTAAAATCAACAATACAAGAACTAAAAGTGGTGATGAGGATATAGAGAAAAAGGAGCCCAGATGCACTGTTGATAGGAATGCAACCTGATGTGGTCACTGGGAAAAGAGTATGGAGGTTTCTCAAAAAAAAAAAAAAAACAAAACAAAACACCAATCACCATATGATCCAGTAATTCTACTACTACGTTTTTACCCAAATAACATGAAAACACTAATTCAAAAGGATATGTGCACCCAATTTTATTGCAGCATTATTTATAATAGCCAAGATATGGAAGCAACCCAAGTGTTATCAATAGATAAATGGATAAAGAAGATATGGTATGTGTGTGTTCAATATTACTCAGCCATAAAAAAGAATGAGATCCGGCCATTTATAACAACATGGATGGACTTAGAGGGTACAATGCTAAGGGAAATAAGTCAGAGAAAGACAAATACCATATGATTTCAGTCATGTGGAATTTAAGAAACAAAACAAATGAATAAACAGGAAAAAAGGGACAAACAAAAATGCACTCTTAAATACAGAGAACAAATTGGTGGTTGTCAGAGGGGAGGAGGAAGGAAGGATGGGTGAAATCAAAGGGATAAGAGTACACTTATCCTGATGAGTACCAAATAATGCATAGAATTGTTAAATTATTATACTGTACACTTGAAATTAACACTGTATGCTAATTATAATTCATATACCAAAAAAAGAGAGAGAAAAGGAAAAAAATAAAGACATCATCAGGGGCTGAGTGGTTCAGTCGGTTAAATGTCTACCTTTGGCTCAGATCATGATCCCAGGGTCCTGGGATGGAGCCTCCAGAAATTGTTCTAGGGCCCTTAGCAGAAATGTTTTATAAATTGCTTCACCTAAAATCCAGTTACCAGACCTGGTAGACCAAGGCTCTTATGATTATTTTCCTCTCTGGCTAGAGGCATAGAAATTATAATTAGTATTAATTTTCAGGTGAGTTTCTTATCAGAAGAATTCCAAATAGTAAGTGTAAATTGAGTTTTTATCTTTAGAAAAGTAACACTTCTCCACTTAGCTCAATGCTTCTCAGGTTGGGATGACAAGCAATAATTATTTGAGAATGAAAACTTTTTTTATTCTGTTTTTCAATTTAGTGTGATAATTAATATGTGAAAGAGAAAAAAAAGGACATCTTCATTCTCATATGTTAGTTAGAAATAGCAATATTGACAAGATCAAGTAACTGTTTTGATCATTAAATAATTACAGATGCTATAGAATTTTGCAATGGAGTAAAATACATGCAAATGCCAAAATTCTGCATTACTAAGTCATTGCCTTAAACATATGGAAATTTAATTTAAGACAAATGCCTGAGAAGCATCTAATCATAGAAACAATACTAGTATCTAATGCATAAACAGTAGTAGGCAGAAAAAGAACAAAAATATACATAATACTTAACTGTGTATTACATGAATAAAAATAGATGTTTTTGACTTTTAAAGAATTGTCATATTGTCTAAGAAGTTTGCGGGAGTGCCAATAGCTAGTTCAAAGAGAGAAACTGTGATTTATAATTCCATGGAAAAATTAAAGTCTTGAGTACTTATACATTTTCTACAGATGTAATAAAAAACATCCCCAATGCAATTTGCCTCTACCTCTCCAGTCAGAGCAACAAAACAGTGCAGTGAATATGTTGAAGATTACTTTTTTTAAAGAAGTGGAATTCATATCTCATATCATGGTATTACACTAGTTACATGTAAGAGGCGAGTGCAAACCTCAGAGGCCTTGTAAAATACAACTGTGTTAATTATTTCAAAAACATTTGTTGACCACATATTCTGGGCCACATGTGGGATGCTGTGGAGCCTAAGGCAAATTAAAGTATCTCAGAAAGGTATGAAAACTCAAATCTTATTTCATTATGATTAATAAAGACCACTGCCAAAGCGAAAGAAAAATAATCATAATGAGTAATACAGAGTCCTGGGTATTCCAATTTAGAACCTACTTTTAGCTTATATGTATCTCTTAGGACACATAGTCTTGGTCTTCTGCTAGCAGCTGTGCAGGTGGAGAGGAAGGAAATCCAACTCACATATGAAAAGTATGCTTTTTCACAAGATACCATCTGTTCTGTCTCTCCTCATATTGTTAAGTTCAACTTTTCCAAAGAGCTCATCAGATATGAAGTTTACAACCTAAGATCCATCTAAGGTTCAAATCTATACATCTGATAATACAGACTAACTCTTGTCTGAAAACGCTTGTCATGGGGAAAATAGACAACCATGGGAACCAAAGATGACATACAACTGTGGGCCAAGTGGAAAGACAAACAAAAGCTGGGATCTTCCCTATAGTACTAGGGATGCTGCCTTCTACAAAAGAAGCTAGAATTTTTTTTTTAAATCACAGTGCTGAGCAAATACTCAGGTGCTCATTGTATTTGCATAAAAACATTAAAATATGGAGACAATTTCATCCTGTATAATACGAGTCCATGAATTATGACCCAAAGGCCAAGTCTGACCTTCTGCCTCCCACAAATTTTGTAAATAAAGTTTTATTGGAACACAGCCACATTCATTTTTTTACATAGTCTATGGCTGCTTTTGATCAAGAATGGTAGAGTTGAGTTGTCACTTCAGAGACCAAATGACTAACAAAACGTAAAAACAGTTCCTAGCTGGAGTTTTCTGAAAAAGTTTGGTAACCCTTGATATAAGAATTTGAAACCCTCTCAACCTCATTGTCAACCTCCCACTCCAATCCTTCTTCATTATCCAAGCTTGGGGTTGCCTTCAAGTAATCTCTTTCTTGTTGTAGGTCCTTACTTGCTGAAATTTACTGCCTCTTAGGTCCAGTAGGACTCTTCAGAAAGCCCATTTTTTAATGTTCTCTTGGATGAATTGATAGAATTGCTGCCTTCTCCTAAAGGAGAATTTGGTACTCCAGCAATTTCTTGGAAGAATCTTACGGATGCAATAGATGCAATGGTATACCATATGTACGGTAAAATAAGGAACATGAGATTACCCAGCATTCCCAGGTCTTTGATGAAGCTGAGAGAAAGAGAAGAAAGGCATACGAATGTACACGTATGCTGAAGATTTATAACAAATGTAAGCACCCATGAATCATTAAGATGGATCTGATTCTACATGTAAGATCTAATGAAAACCTTCAGTAAATTCATAAGTAAATCTACTTGATATTCAATTTCCCCTTTAAGGTTATAATTTCACAGGTATCAAACAAATGGAAAAAAATTTTAAATGTGTTTGGTAAAGGGAGCACATTGGTAAGAAGATTAGGAAAGCATGACTATAGAGAAATCATGTTTATTTATTGGGGGCCACATATTAAAGCCAGTAATTATTTTTCAACTACCAATTATATGACTCTTGCATACTTATTTTGCCAATATAAAAGAGATTAAGTAAACAAGGAAGGGGATATATGCTTTACAAGTATTTCCTGAATATAAACCATATTCATAAAAGTCTAAGAGTTGCTAAAAATAAAAGACTCAATTTCAGCTTTTAGGAAGCTTAGAATCTATTGAACAAGCCAGAGCAAATAATCATTCTACTGCCCAAACTGAGTTTTATAATAACAGACACCAAAGTCTGACTATCTGATTCTAAGGACACATACAATATCCCCCTCTCACAGACTCAACCTTAAGCAATATGCTCCATCAGGCATATTCTACGATAATTGACACTTATTGCCAGGTACTGTGCTAGTGCTTTCTTTGCATTAACTCATTTAATCCTTGGCAGAACCCTATAAGGGAGTTAAAATTACCATACTTTATTTCAATATCAAAGGTTAGACATGCCATTATGTTATGCACCACCAAGAGGGGGAAAATGTTACCCATTAAATCATAATATTCCATCAACTGCAAGACTCAACTTGATTTCAGAGTAGTTAATTGTAAAAATTTGTACTGCTTAGAGTCAATTAGTGATGGGTATTAACTCCATTTCTCAGGTGAGAAAAACAGAGCGCAAATAGGTAAATTTTCTTACCTAAGGTGACTTAGCTAGAAAGTAGCAAAATCATTAAGTCTAACTTCAGATTCCACAATCTTTTTTTTATTATGTTATGTTAGTCGCCATACAGTACATAATTAGTTTTTGATGTAGTGTTCCATAATTCATTGTTTGCGTATAACAATCTTAAATGAGCTTCACTACATATGACATAAAACTGGGTGCAACATACTGGATTTCCCAAGAAACACAAAGGTATTGGTTGCAGACACAAAGAGTAGAAAGCAAAGTTATAGGAAATATACTAGCTGCCACAAAGAAGTCTTTCTTCCTGTGCCCTGTGAATTCTTTCTGAACAAACTCCTGTTATTTTAATGGCATTTGGGTTATTCACATCTCTCTTTTATTGCATTATAATCATGACTTGGAAGATGAGAGCAAGAGAGAAAGACCAGTCTGCACCTATGTGTTAGAACACATTGGGAAAATATTAATAAGTCCCATACATACAGGACTGCCACATAGCAAATGCATGCATGGATATTTATGACACTAAAACTTATATTTAAAGTGGCAAGGTATGCATCTATATAACCATATTCTATAAGATATAGATTTATAAATTTCAATGGAAATAAGATTCGGTTTGCAAAAGGCCTCTGGGAACAGCATGTTAAGATAGGGAGCACCTGTATATATTCCAATGACTTGGGTTATTACCTGCAAAGACCGAGAGTTGCAGAGCCGTGAACTGCCTAAGGGCCAAGATGTATGTTGTCTAACACTTCGCATAGTACCTTCCACAATAGTCAATAAGGTTTTTTTGGAAGCAAATTCATGACTTTTTACACTTTCATCATAAAAGCAAACTCTTTGCTCATTTGGCAAGTCCTTGTGTTTTGGTAAAAGATGTTATATATATCACATATATTGTGTTGGCTGAGTATGACTTCTCAATACGAAGTGCAAGATTTCAGGATTTCCAGTGTAACTGTGAAACTGAAGTAAATTTTCAATTGTTTATGACTCCGCTGGGCCTGAAAAAGAGAGAACCTTTATATATTCCAGATATCTTTAGTGATCAAAGCATAGATGGATCCACTATTTATGAACCTGCTCTTGAGAGAGCACAGCAAGAGACAGGACTTGGCAATGTAGGAACATTTGCTCTTAACTCTCACTTGGTCATTAGTAACCATGTCTCTCGCAGTGAGATTTGAAGTTATTCTGTGAGATCTACTTTGGAGGAGACTGAGGCCACCCTAGATCATATGTTTTGGCTTACCCAGTCCTAAATAATTTGAACCCAAAATGAAACCTCATTGCCTTGCATCATGTTCAAACTGAATTTTCCTTTCTAAAGCCAGAATCTATTTCTAATTGCAGTTATTTTGTCCTATCTCATCCCCTATAATCAAAGTATCATTTTAAAATGTTAAGAAACTATAGATGTCAAAAGTAATTGGAAATGAAGCAAAATGTAACAATTTCATCTTTCATGAGTTAGTCTCCATATCAAAATATAAACTAAAAAGGGATTTTATATCTGGCATACTCTGAATGTAATGCTAGCAAAGAACTGGAAAGAGAAGAAAAGTGGCAAAGGGCAGAAGGGGAAAAATTAAAAGTCTGTGTAGAACAATGACTGTTTACCTTAAATGCAAGGGATAGTCTTTTGAAGTGAATATTGTGCTAAGTGTTAAGCCAAAACCAAAATTATATGAATGGAAAGAAAGTAAAGGCTTTGAGTCCCCAATGGATTTTTTAAATTCCTGTGGAAAGTTTGATGGGCTGTCTTTCTTCTTATAAATAAACTATTGTGGTTTTAAGACATGTGTTGCGTCTTGGTTTATTTAATTCTGAATAGCAGAAAGAAAGAGTCACTTGGTGGGTAATACACAATATATTGGCATTCAAAGTAAATACAACAGATCATGTTTAAATTAAAAAGAGCCTGCCTCAGAATAAAAGCCAAAAGGCAATAAAAAAAAAAAAAGCACTGTGGTTGTGAAGAAAATCCAGTCTCTATTAAAATAATTTAAACTAAATTATGGCAAGAGAAATGTTCCTAAAATGAACTCAACCTAGTAAGTTTGATTTCAGTATTATTAAACATTTTCTCTGTTATTTAAGAGGACAGAATGTACAGTCCAATTTTAAAAATCATTAAAAGAGAAATGGTTGTTGGATGTGTATGAACTAGAATTTCATCTAATTCATAAATTCCAAATTTTTCCTCTCATTTCACTGACATACAGCAAGGCAATCTGCAATAAAACTGGCTAAGAAATAGGCATAATATATGAATTTTTTCTATTTAGAAAAACATATTTTGATTTTTATAGTTACAGAGCCTTCAGCTTTATCTTAATTCTAAATGAATCTTTCTACCAATGGTCCTTGGAAATACAGGTATTTGAGAAATATTTTTTCAGTGATTTTAGTATGACCTCACCTAAGCATTGTTATATACAGATAGATATATAGATATAGACATAATCTTCCTTATCAGATTGGAGATGTTTAAAACTATAAGACAATCTGTGGAAAGAAATAAGAAAGAATTTCAAATCAAAGAAAAATTTAAAATAAATATATATGTGTGTGTATGTAACTGATCTCAAGAAAATTGTATTTCTAAATTTATACCAATTTTGAAAGCAAAATAAAATTAATACTTTACATAATACAGAATCCAGACAGCCTCACTGAATTATAACTAGGTGTTGCTCACCTATACATATTTTCCCCTTTATAGGGTAATGGCCCTCTATTCACTATTTATAATATTCTGGAGAGCATAGGGAAGAATGATAGGGATAAAGAGGAGAGAAAAAATATACCCACACACAGAAAGAAAACTAGGCCACCATCCAATAGTTTTAAGTCTCTTTGGCTAAAAAGGTACAACATCTAAATTTATAACTAATTTATAGCAACCATCCTCACAATCGCATTCAGTTTTTTTCTGCCCTTCTCCATTTTATAAAAGTTACATAAATTAGAAGCAAGTTGCCCCCTATTAAAAACTACTCTTTTTTTAAAATCTTTGTAAGGTTCAAAATCATAGTCTTTCAATATTTTCTAGTGTTGGAAAGTCAACATATCCATGTCTTCAATATCGCAAACTACATTTTCATGCCATTTTCACAAATTCACTCCAGCAGAATTTCTCCCAAGTGAGCTCCAAAGACCCCCTGCATCAGAATCAAAGGGACACATGTGGAAAACACAGATTCTGGAGCTTCAGCCCACCCCTGCAGCTAGAACCTCAGCAGATGGGATCTGGAAATCTACGTATTTTAAAAGTTCTCTGGACAATTCTCACAGGTATTCCATTTTGAGAGTCACTTGTAACAAGCATTCCGGGGGTCACTGAGAGTGAGGAAATGGTGGGAAATGAAAAGCAATTTTGTGGAAATGTATAACAGAACAAGAAAAAGATTACATAAAATAATTCAAAATAGGCAAGAGAGCATAAATCAGGCAGGGCTCAAAGATGCAGAACTTGAGTTCAGATAAGAAACAGACAATTAGATGTTAAAAACATGCCTAAATAGATGCATAGATAGATAGTCCTAAAACATTAAGGCCAATAGATATTGAAGGAAAAAACACATTTTCATAAACTGGGATGCATTCCCTCTTCCAGTGACTTGCATATAGAGTATGCACATTATCTTCACTTTTATTGTGCAATTGCCAGTATCTTGCAAGTCACTGTAGAATACTGTCATAAAAATTGTTAATTTTATTAAGACAAACTTTCCTATGTTATGTGTAATGACTTGGGCACTGAATTCTAAATTTTAGTTTTTAATGCAGAGGCTTACTGGCTAACCCATGGCCAGTGATTTAAATATATTACCTAAAGCAAGAAATCACTAAATTTTCCTGACCTAAAAGCCCAATAGCTAAACATCTCTCAAATGAGCTTATAATGAGATCAACTAAGTAATGAAGAGTCACCATATGACTATGCTAAGATTCATATAGAATGTTAGTAATAAAATCATAGCTTTACCTTTGGACATATTTAGCAAGCAATTTAATAACTGCATTCAAATTATCATTACATTTCAAGCTATACTCGAAAATTTTTTAATCATGCAATAAAGATTTAAATAAAGATTTAAAGTATTTATTTAAAGATGTAAATAAAAATTTTAAGCATGTGTTCAAAATCCAGTTTTGGATAAACTAATGAGTTCATGAATGGCTAGGAAACCCATATACAAATTCATGCAAACTGAACCTTTACCATTTAAGGGAGATAAAAAGTCATCAGGGATTTTAGTGGTTTAATGTTGAAAGTACCCTAATAATCTCCTTTGTATTTTATGCATTAATATTGTTAAACAGTCTTCAGAAGTTTTATGAAACTATTTAAATTTTTTTGACAGTTTGTCACTACTTGTTTCTGTACCAAAATTATCAATAGTTTGAATATAATACAAAATATCAAACAGTGTGGCTGCAGGGGCAATGGGATCCTGAAGACAAAGACTCTAGTGTCACACTGTCTGGGAATCCTGACTCCCCAGTTCACTAGCACCTTTCCAATAACTGTTTGTTATGATTACTATTTTTATCCAATTTTCATTTTCATCATGGGAAGTTTACTTTTCTAAATTGTTTGACTTCAAAATAATTTGATATGAAATTATAAATATATAATTTATATATAAAATATAAAAAAATATACTATACTGTATATAATCACAGTTTAGAATATACTGCTTCTAACTGATACATATGTATGTGTGTATATGAATATGTATGTATGTATGTATGTCTATACATATATGTGTATATGTGTATGTATATGTGTGATATATATATGTCACAATATAGATTATCTTTGAATAAAAAGGTCTAACTGCTAAATAAACTTTGAAAGCCAACATAATATTACTTGCCATAATTAAGAATTCAAAGTGTACCTCGTCGTTTACATATGTTGCCTAGTACGTCTTATAATAATTATGTAAATTACGCATTATTATTTTTATTCCCATTTTAAAGAGAGGAATGACAGCCTCAAAGAACTTGCCCACAGCCACAAAGCCAGACAAGGGCAGAGCCATGATTAAAAACCAATTTAGAGTCCAACAACTACTGTTTTTATTAATACAGGATTTTTAAGCAAGTAAGACATTTAAATAACCTGGATTTAGGAAACTACCTTTAGATGCAAGTGAGGGGTAAAAAGAGCTGTAAAGGGTGTTAGGGAAAACCAGTGCAGAGAATAGGGACTAAGCTGGTGAATGGCTGGGATCTACATATTCTGGCCAAAACGAACCTCTACTCCAGATTGCATTCTAAGATGATTTCGCCATGGTGTCCATTTCCTTAAATGACTGCTGTCTGCAGCTTCTCAAATCCATGCAGTAGCCATCCTGGAGAAGAATGCATGAAATGAAACAGCTGCAAGGTTTCAGATGCCCCTGTCAATCTCATTGGTCATTTTCCATCAAAGCCATCTTAGTCCAACAGGCAGTTCTGGGGTATTCTTAGTTCAGGCCTACTTAGTTGGCTGAATCACTGTGACCTTTCTTTTTATGGCAACCTATTCGAATGGCTTCACTCACCCTGTACCTCCCATTCACATTGTTGTTCTACAACCCCTTATTTCAGACATTTCCTTGAGAGATGTTTTCTGAATAGTGTTCTACAGATAAATGTAGGTTTTTCCTCTTATTTTTAAAAATGTTTCTCTCCAACAGTAAGATATTTTCAAGGCTCCTCCACAGAGAAGTTTGAATTACTATGTTTGATGCATGGTGCAAGTTAGAAGTATGTTTTGTTGCTTATGAATATATAGCCAGCTGTAGCACAGGAAGCGTGGATACTCCCTGTACTTGGTTAAGTGTCTTTCTACCATTTCTGATTTAGGTTTTTGGGTTTTTTTGTTTTTGTTTTTGGGGGGATTTTTGTTTTGTTTTTTGTTTTTTGGTTTTTTTACTGCCTACCACAGGAAGCTAAAATTGCAGCAATTTCCAGGGTCAGATGGGGAGAGAAGTCCTGGATGAAATTTAGACAGAACCACACACTTCCCTTACCCAAACCCCCCAAGATGTGGCCCCTGGAAAAGGCCTTTCATAAAAAGGACCTATCAGTTAAACGTCTCCTTTGTGGGCAGATCTGGCTCCAGCTAAGTCTAAAGGTGTATAAAGAGAGTGGAAGTTTTTACAGCAATTGCCCAAAATTGTGTTTTAATTTCCATACACGCATTTGGAATCTTGTTATTTTTAGTTTTTGCCATCACTGTTCAAACAAAGCAGCAGGTTAAAACTTTTTTTTCTCAAATCATATGAAAACCTCATATAACAAAAGTCCAGTGCTATTTTAGACCAAGTAAATACAGACAAGTAGAGCTTAAACCTCCTGTTGTCTTTTGGCTCTGCTTCAGTTTGAACTAAGAGAAGTCTTTCTGGAAAAAAAGATGAAAATTATAATTTTTAAAGTGAATCTAAACTTAGGAGATCTTAACAAGCAATAATCCTGTGTACAGTTGTTTTAAAGTCCATTAAGAATAACCTGTAAGATATGAGACATTAGGTACCATATTCTTTTTGTTTTCATTTTTAGGACAGTATATGTGGATGTGTATTCTGACACTATGTTTTGAGATAATAACTATGGAGACTAATTCAGTCCTGTATTCACATAATCAGCAAACATGTATTAAATGTGTACTATGTGTAGAGCCTTAGGCAGAGTTGGGAAGAAAACAGTGTCATCGTCCAGACCTGGCCCTCAATGAGTCACAGTCTAGAAGGGAGATCAAACTATAAACAAATCATTACAACACAATGTGGAAAGTATTGATGAGTGTGTGTATAAAGTGTCATGAGAACACTGAAGAATGAGCAACTTGTCATGCAGGAAGTAAAAGAAAAGCAATTAGGAAACTCTTTACCAAAGAGATGGTCTTTTAGCTGAGTTGTCTGATTATAGGGAGTCAAAGTATTCCAGAAGATAAAAAGGCAAAGGCCCAAAGAGAATAAATTATATATTACATTCAGATAACCAGAGCAGTTTATGTTAGATTCCAGGATGAATTTTAAAAGTAGAAGAAGGCCAAAGTTTCCTGATGACTTCTGAAAAATTTAAGCATTATTCTGGAAGCAGCAGGAATCTTTGAAAAATTTTAAATTATTACATAAATTAGAATAAGAGAGACCTATTAGCAAGCTAGGACAGACAGGAAAACAGAAGGACCCAAATTAAACCAGTAGGAACAGATAACTACCAAGGAGAAAGAATCATAAGGCTTAGGCACCTGATTAGTTGAGGAGGCTGAGGGACAAAGTGGAGTCAGAGATCATTTCAATATCATCTTAGGAGGCCTTTAGCTTTGAGTTTTAGAATACCCAGCTAAAAATGGCCAAAGTAATGAGTCTCATACAAGTACGGTGTGAAGAGGTTCGAAGAGCTATAAAAAGAGTTTCACTGGGGCAGCACTGCTTCTTTGGGATTTCCACCTGCTGAGCTTTTTAACTAGGCTGGCTGTCTTGATTGGCAAGGAGATAGCTGCCACTCCTCCTGGGTCACATGCTTTCTGGTTAACACACAGGAGAGAGAGAGAGGGAGAGAGAGAGAAAGAGAATCTCCCACAACCTGAGTAATGGTAACTGGCAGGTATTTAGATTTATAATTATGTCTTTCTTGAAAACATGATATATTGGAATATCTACTAAAGAACTCTATAATTTGAGTACCTGTATCCCCTACTATGATTCCTAACTACTTAGGAATAAATCAATTAACAATCTCCATCTGAAACAATACCCTAATATGTTCCTAATACAGTGAACAAGCAGTTTTCTACGATTTTACATTTTTATAGATTTATAACTAACTTGCAAAAATCTATTGGAATTATGCTTATCCAGGATATAAACTAATGAATTTGCCATTACAAAAACACAAAATATGTTTAAAAATTCCTACTTAAAACTGATACATGTGTGGATTTGCTATTATTTAGGACAAGCAAAAATACAGATATTAGCCACCGTGTTATCTTTTTAAAGATGGTTCCATGCCAATTTATCAGTAAGGTATCATTAAATGAAACTTGCAGGCTAACAAGATTCACACCTATTTATTAATTTGGTTCTTTGTAAACTGGTGTTTAGAGATTCAATGGGGAAAGACACATGGGGCCAGCCAGATGGGTCAAATCCTAGTTATGTCATTTACTAAGAATATGACTTAAGTATGTTACATGTGTTACTAATAACATCTCTGGATATCAGTACTATCACCTATAAAATTGACCAGCAATACATGGCACATGAGACGAGAGGAAAGATTAGATATTCTAATAAGCATAATGGACCTGGCCTATATAAGGTGGCTGTGATCTCCATTTACTGGTTGACAACTATGCAACAAACCCACATATACTTGAAGCCCAGGACACAAAGTAAAACCTCAGTAAACACTTTAATGTTTTACAACATAAAAATAATAAGGCTTTAAAAAGCATCTTATATGGCTAATTAAAGGAATGGAAAAATTTTAAAGCTAGATAAATTATTACTCCATTTAAGATGCCTAACTGTGCGGAAAGAATGCATTCATTTATTTATTCAAAAAAAATTATAGAATACCTAATTTTTGTTAAGTACTGTCCTAGGCCCTGGGATATATAACAGTGAACAAGAACAAATTCTCTGCCCTCATGGAGCTTACGATCTTGGTATGACTAATAAGCAACTAAGCAAATAAATAATTATGTATATTCAGATAGTGTTAGGTATAATGAAGAAGATAGGATTAGGCCCTAGAGAGTGACCTAGCAAGGGGTGGAGTTAGCAGACAGTGTTTTAATTCCAATGGTCACAGAAAGCTCCTTGTTGACTCTATATTAATGTCTACTATCATAGTTTCATGGGTCAGACTTTCTCTCGTTTTCACATCTAATAAACAGAAACAACAGCTAAGCTCCCTTCTCCAAAATTCTTATGAATAAAGTCTTAAGAAGTTTCTAGCTTGATTTTCAGACTCAGATTAATCTTACTGTTCCTTATGATAAAGAAACTATGTTTTGGTTTAAGATTAAATAAATTGCATTGGAAATTGGAAACACAGGTCATATTAAAAGCTTTCAACCAGAGCAAATAACAAAACTCTCGCTCAAGTAAATTTTAGTATTTCCTCTGCTATTTGATGCAAACTACATATTTTAGATTATGTAAGGATGGAATGTAGTTTTATTTATTTTTTTTTTTAAAGATTTTATTCATTTATGTGACAGAGAGACAGCCAGCGAGAGAGGGAACACAGCAGGGGAGAGGGAGAGGAAGAAGCAGGCTCCCAGCCGAGGAGCCCGATGTGGGACTCGATTCCGGAACCCCGGGATCACGCCCTGAGCCGAAGGCAGTCGCTTTAACAACTGCGCTACCCAGGCGCCCCTGGAATGTAGTTTTAAAAAGTGATTTATTTTACTTTGGGATTTAAGAGCACCTGGTTTGTTTTCACTGGAATCCTTTCAAGCACCTTCTCAATTAAGCAATACATTTTTTTTAAAGCAAGCTAGATGTAACCATGAAAATAAGAAGACTACTCTATATATTATATATTGCATTATATTAAAGATGTATTGATTATAAAAATCACCAAAAATGTTATCAATGTTTAATAAATATATTGAGGGATAATCAACCTGATCAATAATTACAGCATCGAAATACAGGTGCACATTGATGTTTGTCCTCTTACCACAAAACCTAAAAAACTGACTCTATTTTAAGGTCCCTTCAAAATATTTTTTTGAAGAATTTCATACCAAAATACTGCTTTCCATCAAACTAAGGGCAATATATACATACACACACATAAATACATCTACAAATGTGTGTATAATTGTCATGGTTTCAACTCTCATTTTCTCTAAAAGCATGTTTGTCCTCACTGCACCAAAAAATTATATAGATTTATATGAAAACATCAGAGATGAGTTACACACCACAAAAGTGTTCATTTTCTTTCTTTTAAATGTTTTTTTATTATATTATGTTAGTTACCGTACAGTACATCCCTGATTTCTGATGTAAAGTTCGATGATTCATTAGTTGTGTATAACACCCAGTGCACTATGCAATACATGCCCTCCTTACTACCCATCACCAGTCTATCCCATTCCCCCACCCCCCACCCCACTGAAGCCCTCAGTTTGTTTCTCAGAGTCCATAGTCTCTCATTCTTCATTCCCCCTTCTGATTACCCCCCTTTCTTTATTCTTTTCTTCCCCTACAGATCTTCCTAGTTCTTATGTTCCATAGATGAGAGAAATCATATGATAATTGTCTTTCTCTGCTTGACTTATTTCACTTAGCATTATCGCCTCCAGTGCCGTCCATGTTGCAGCAAATGTTGAGAATTCGTTCTTTCTGATAGCTGAGTAATATTCCATTGTATATATGGACCACAGCTTCTTAATCCAGTCATCTGTTGAAGGGCATCTCGGCTCCTTCCATGATTTGGCTATTGTGGACAATGCAGCTATGAACATTGGGGTGCATATGGCCCTTCTCTTTACTACGTCTGTATCTTTGGGGTAAACACCCAGTAGTGCAATGGCTGGGTCATAGGGTAGTTCAATTTTTAACTTTTTAAGGGACCTCCACACTGTTTTCCAGAGTGGCTGTACCAACTTGCATTCCCACCAACAATGTAGGAGGGATCCCCTTTCTCCACATCCTCTCCAACAATTGTTGTTTCTTGCCTTGTCTATCTTTGCCATTCTAACTGGCGTAAGGTGGTATCTTAGTGTGGTTTTGATTTGAATTTCCCTGATGGCTAATGATTTTGAACATTTTTTCATGTGCCTGTTAGCCATTTGTATGTCTTCATTGGAAAAGTGTCTGTTCATATCTTCTGCCCATTTTATGATTTGTTTATTTGTTTCTCGTGTATTGAGTTTGAGAAGTTCTTTGTAGATCTTGGATACCAGTCCTTTATCTGTGGTGTCCTTTGCAAATATATTCTCCCATTCCGTGGGCTGTCTCTTAGTTTTTTTGACTGTTTCCTTGGCTGTGCAGAAGCTCTTTATCCTGATAAAGTCCCATAAGTTCATTTTATCTTTTATTTCTCTTGCCTTTGGAGATGTGTCATGAAAAAGATTGCTGTGGCCGATGTCGTAGAGGTTGTTGCCTATGTTCTCCTCTAGGATTTTGATGGATTCCTGTCTCACATTGAGGTCTTTCATCCATTTGGAGTTTATTTTTGTGTATGGTGTGAGAGAGTGGTCAAGTTTCATTCTTTTGCATGTAGCTGTCCAATTTTCCCAGCACCATTTATTGAAGAGACTGTCTTTTTTCCACCGGATGTTTTTTCCTGCTTTATCAAAGATTAGTTGCCCAAAGAGCCGAGGGTCCATTTCTGGGTTCTCTATTCTGTTCCATTGGTCGATGTGTCTGTTTTTGTGCCAGTACCATGCTGTCTTTGTGATCACAGCTTTGTAGTACAGCTCGAAATCCGGCATTGTGATGCCCCCAGCTTTGTTTTTCCTTTTCAACAGTTCCTTGGAGATTCGGGGCCTTTTCTGGTTCCATACAAATTTAAGGACTATTTGTTCCAGTTCTTTGAAAAATGTCCTCGGTATTTTGATCGGGATAGCATTGAAAGTGTAGATTGCTCTGGGTAGTATGGACATTTTAACTATGTTAATTCTTCCAATCCATGAGCATGGAATATTTTTCCATCTTTTTATGTCTTCCTCAATATCTTTCAAAAGTGATCTATAGTTTCTAGCATATAGGTCCTTTACGTCTCTGGTTAAGTTAATTCCAAGGTAACGCATGGTTTTTGGTGTTATTGTAAATGGGATGGATTCCCTAATTTCTCTTTCTTCAGTCTCGTTATTCGTGTATAGAAATGCAACTGATTTCTGGGCATTGATTTTGTATCCTGCCACCTTACTGAATTGTTCTATAACTTCTAATAGTTTGGGAGTGGATTCCTTTGGGTTTTCCATATAGAGTATCATGTCATCTGCAAAGAGAGACAGTTTGACTTCTTCTTTGCTGATTTGGATACCTTTTATCCCTTTTTGTTGTCTGATTGCTGTTGCAAGGACTTCTAGTACTATGTTGACCACAACGCTTTGAAATGGGCATCCTTGTCGTGTTCCTGATCTTAAGGGAAAGGCTTCCAGCTTTTCCCCATTGAGAATAATGCTTGCAGTAGGCTTTTCATAGATGGCTTTTATGAGATTGAGAAATGTACCCTCTATTCCTACACTCTGAAGGGTTTTAATCAGGAAAGGATGCTGTATTTTGTCAAATGCTTTTTCTGCATCAATTGAGAGGATCATATGGTTCTTGAGTCTTTTCTTGTTGATATGATGTATCACATTGATTGATTTGCGAGTGTTGAACCATGCTTGCATCCCAGGTATGAATCCCACTTGGTCATGATGGATAATCCTTTTAATGTACTGTTGGATTCTATTAGCAAGGATCTTGTTGAGGATTTTGGCATCCATATTCATTAGAGAAATCGGTCTGTAATTCTCCTTTTTGAGNATAAAAATTGACAGACCACTGGCAAGACTTATCCAAAAGAATAGAGAAAGGACCCAAATTAATAAAATTATGAATGAAAAAGGATAGGTCACAACCAACACCAAAGAAATAGGAAGGATCATTAGGAACTTTTATCAACAGCTTTATGCCAATAAATTAAGCAATCTGGAAGAAATGGAAGCCTTCCTGGAAACCTATAAACTACCAAGACTGAAACAGGAAGAAATTGATTTTTTAAACAGGCCAATTAATTATGAATTGATTTTTTAAACAGGCCAATTAATTATGAAGAGATTGAGTCAGTGATAAGCAACCTTCCAAAAAACAAAACTCCAGGCCTGGATGGTTTTCCTGGGGAATTCTACCAAACATTCAAAGAAGAAATAATACCTATTCTCCTAAAGCTATTTCAAAAAATAGAAACAGAAGGAAAGCTACCAAACTCATTCTATGAGGCCAATATTACCTTGATCCCCAAACCAGGCAAAGACCCCATCAAAAAGGAGAATTACAGACTGATTTCCCTAATGAATATGGACGCCACAACAGTACATTAAAAGGATTATCCATCATGACCAGGTGGGATTCATCCCTGGGATGCAAGGGTGGTTCAACATTCGCAAATTGATCAGGGTCTTAGATTTTATCCAGAAAGAAAAATTCAGAAATCATGACTCTCTCAATAGATGCAGAAAAAGCATTTGACAAAATACAGCATCCTTTCCTGATTAAAACCCTTCAGAGTGTGGGGATAGAGGGTACATTCCTCAATCTCATAAAAACCATCTATGAAAAGCCTACAGCAAATATCATTCTCAATGGGGAAAAGCTGGAAGCCTTTCCCTTAAGATTAGGAACACGACAAGGATGCCCACTCTCGCCAAAAGTGTTCATTTTCTAGTCTTCCTGATCATCACCGGTCTAGCATCTACCTTGCTAAATTTATCTGCAGAGCATTTTGACTTGTGCAAAACTAGAGAGGTTTCGATCTCTGGTGCATTTTCAGAATGCCCCCAAATGATACCATTATCTAAACACCAATTTATAAGATAAAACAGCAGCTGGGACAGCTGCAAAGAGTATTTGATCCAAGGGCTTCTGCAGCATTTGATATTCTTGACCACAACTTTCTTCTTGATCTACCCCTTTCCTTGGTTTCCATGACACCAATCTTGTGTGCTTTTATGATTTGCTGCCCAATTTCCTGAATGCTTTTGTTCTGTCTCTTTAACCACCTCCCTTTCCTCATAGCGGACCTTAAATGTTGCTGGTCTGCAGGGCCCTTGTACACACACTGCTCTTTATTAACACCGATCTATCAACAATTACATTTTAAGACCTGTTTTAGGCAAGATAGTATAGATACAACGGAGAGAATGAGACTTAGGTTTCAATGTAGACTGTGCTATAGATGAGCTGGTAATATGGTTCAACCAAATAGATAATCAAATTCATCCACGATTCTTACTGTACCAGAATCTTTAAATCTACCTGCCCACCTGAGTGATACAGAGACCATACCAGAAGACTGTACTTCACTCCATTATTATGACATCTTAGGAACATACACAATAAAATCTAATCATGCATATCCCTATTATTCACAGATTCAGATATGTATGACTCTTGTAATATAGAGAGCATTTATTTTTACTCAATTATAAAAACTTCTAACGTAGGTGATAAGCAACACTCTAGGGCAAAGAGCTTGGAGTTTTGGGTATAGACACACATGAGCTTCATACATACCCCACTGTTTCACTGAACAAGTTGATGTGTGTGTGTTTTTTTTAACCTCCTTGAGGATTAACAGGTGTGTAAGGGCCTGTTTCAATATTTGAAAAAGAGCTGATTTTTTTTTAGAGTTCATCTTCTCTAAGAATTTACAGTACTTGTATATAAGGACACTGCATGGCACAAACAAAATTTTAGTCACACACATGCACACTAATCATAAAGCATAATATTTATGTTTTTAATTTAAAAATGCATGCCTCAATTGATAATTTTCTAAATCCACTTATGTAGAACCCATACCCCCGTGTGACAAATAAAACAAAATATTTAAGGTCTTTAAATTTGAAAAAACAATCCTGTGATTTCTTTTTTGTTTTTTGCCCCATTATTTTTATTTTTTATTTTAAGTTTTTATTTTAATTCTAATTAGTAAACATACAGTGTTATGATAGTTTCGAGTGTACAATATAGTAATTCAGCACTTCCATACATCAACCTGTGCTCATCACAACAAATGTACTCCTTAATCCCCATCACCTATTTAACCCATCCCCCTACTCCTGTATTTTTAATTACATACTATCTTATGGTTTGGACTTGGGTGATATTTCTCTTAAGCAACATTTTCATTTTATAATTCTCAAAAAGAAACAAACTATGGATGCCTGTTAAATAATTATTTTTAGTTGATAACATCTGAGGGAAGATAATATATTCTCAGTGTTACACACAAATATGCAGTTCTCTCATTAATATTCAGTGAGTCCTACAGTTAGTGTATACTAGAAAGAAACCAGAAAGCCTCTGCATATTCTAATCCATAATAGTTTCAAACATATAATAGTGTCAGGTAATTATACATATTCTATCTTTGCTCTCTATTAATTTTCAGATAAAATAACACAGGAGTGGAGTATTATTCAAAATATAAGGCTTATTGAAGTAAAACTTCCTTAAAGAATTAAAAATATATAAAATATTATTTTCTTTTTCATACCTTCTAGCTGAATGAAGCCAAATAAGGAAAAAAATTCAGAATTTGGCCCAAGGAAATGTCCCAACAAAAAAAAAAATAACCAAATAGAATCTCCATTTACATGTTCAACAAGTATTTATTGAGAGCTATATGTCGTATACAATTCTAAGCACTTGGAAAAAGTCAGGGGGGGGCATACACACCTTTGAGGAAATACAGACAATAAACAGTAACAGTAAATAAATCATACAGAAAAAAGAAAAAGCAGTACAGAGTAAGTGGGATCTAAAAACCAAGGGTGGGTAGCAATTTTTTCAAAACCACAAATTCCAGAAAACACCTGGTACCACTTCTCCCTTATTCTTATTATTTGTTTTTAAGAAAATTGTGCTGAGTCAAGCAAAACAGCACTGTACTATATACCTTAAGTAATATTATAAAAAGTCTAAGTACCTAACACCAGTTTTACTGATGCAAAAATTTGTATTGGGGGAAAATAACAGACACTTACACCCATATAAACAAATTGGGAATGTAGCATTTTTTAAAAAAATCCTTTCTTCCTCCTCAATCCAGACAAAAATCCACACCAGAAGTTAAAGCAAAACATCCCGATTAGATTAGCACCAACTTCATTGGTGGCCAGCAAATGACTCCCTTACAGGGTGGGGCAAGAAAAGAAAGTTACTAGTTCTGTTTAGGGGCTGACTGCCTGCAACAGGCTCTATCTGGGCAGTAGCCTGAAGCAACCCATCCTTTGTAAGAACCATGACTGATGCAAGTTTATTGTTTTTCTTGTTGCAACCCCAAAGGACACAATGTTTATTGTTCATTTCCTCCACACAGAGTCTGTCTATCCAGCCTAAGTAATACAGGGTCCAAACTTGGGTTTGGCAACCTCTAGCCTCCAGGCTAAATCCCATAAGGATGGTATTGGTGAATACCAGGCCTGCCTTAAAGTTTAAGAATTCTGTTGGCCAAAGCTCATAACATACATGGTTTAACCAGATGTTGGGAGTTAGTTCCAGAAATCCAATCCTTCTCTAAACTGGAAGGAAAAACACAACCACAACTCTCCTACTCTTCCTGATATCCCTGAAGGTCCTGCCCTTGACGTATTGGCACTTTACCAAGAATTCTGTACTGGAGATCCTTACAAGTTAGTAGTATGATGCTCAAGGACAATAACTTTGTCTTACTTAGATCAGGAACTCTAGAAGCATAAGGTGACTTAACGTTGGTCCCGAGTGGATACCACACAATCTGTGTCCCACTAGAACATGCCATCTCCATGTTTTGAGTCTTCTCATACAATATTCTGAGTAAAATACAATGGCCACCCATATCACAGCTTTTCCTGCTATTTTTACATGCTGAATAAACGGGTAAAAATCCTGTCAATTGCACACCATCCACACAGGTCATATATAGCCTCAAATTACCCTGTGAGCCATAAGTGTCAATAGTAAAAGAATGCAGATGAGATCAGCCAAGCCTCACTATCTCTAGAGGCTTCACTCTCCCTGAACCTTTCTCTTAACCTATCCACGCCATGCTAGCACCTTTGAACTTCTGCCCAAATCAGGCATTGGCCTATTCAGGCAATGAAGAATGAGAAGGTCAGATCACAAGCAAGCTCTATCCCTGTGTCAAGGCTGCAGAACCACTCTGCTGGCCAAGCTGAGGAATGAGTCCCTAGCACCATCCCATGTGTCTGGCTCCAGGACCCAAAATACCATCAACAACAAGCATGCAGTTGGCAACTGTATCTTTCAGACTTGCTCATAAACACACACCTATATATATACCCACATATCACATTTCCTCGCCCAATGAGGTAAGGATGCCTTTTCTGCTTTGAGTTTCTAGTAATAACTTAAACTATGGTAGGCTAAAATGTCATCCAGCTTATGGCCATATCCACAAGTGCTTTCTTAAGAGGTTTCCTGACACCAGGGCTTCCAATTTCAGTATTTTTAAAACCACTTGCACATTAAGACCTCCATACCTCTGGTATTACAAAGCAAGTGTGCAGATAAAACAGAAACACACTCTGCCCGTGAACAAGGAGATTGTTAAGCTTGTTTCAGTGTCAAAATGTCATCTGTGCTAGTATGTACTTTTTTAATTCTCTGAAAAAAATGTTTCTCTTCATCTGTTAAAAATTTAAAGTGAATTGAAAACTCTTTGGGAATGCAACCCCTGCGTGATTGACAGTGACAAGCACACATACCTTGAAAGCTCCACTGTAATGTTTATACTTAATAAAAACAAATACTGTGGCATCTGAGAGTAGCCTAGTCAGCCATGCAGCTTTCTACCTGGCATCTTGTAAATTAATCTGGGTGTTTATGCTGTAGATCATTCATGATGAACATATTGCTATAGCAACATGCATTTCTTCCATTTTTTTCCTGCTAATTACACTAACATCACCATCAGCTACTAAATCTTTGAATTACTAATGAATGTATGTGAAAAGCAATGTCTTGATAACACTCTTTCAATATGGTCTCATCTACAAAGTAAGAAAGATGCATGTAATTTCATTATTTTTAATTTATTGTTAAAACTTGTCAATAGAAGGTTAGTCCATACTCAAATTTAAATATGTTGAAGGATTTGGAAGCTGTCTTTATAGAACAATATGTATCTCAAAGAGAGAGAACCTCGTGATTCTAGGTAGAATTCTTTATTCTGATGCCCATTATCATGCCATCTTCATCAGTTGTATCTATATTAAACTAGCATTTGACCACAAGGAAGAATTATTTAAACCTACGAACTGCCCAGGCTCCTAAGTGTCTATAGCTCAACCAACAATACTGTAAACATCCAAGTCTATTCAAATTAAGTCTCTATTATTAAATTAAGCCTTTCAGTAAAGCATCTAATGAAAGACTACAGATTTTAGTTGACATGTAGTACACTGGTAAGAAACCTCTGGAAAACGTACATTCACCAACACTGTAAGAATAAAGACAGACCCATCCTAGGTAATTCCCCAAACCAACTTAACTGGAAAAGCTCTGTTTGGTATTCACCTCAGATGCACATTGAGTATGTTGGAAAAACTTTTACTCTTTCAGACCATCAAAGTTCTATATAGGTCACAGAAACAGATACTCCTTAGTCATTTACTGATGTAAATTATTAGTGCTTACTCCAAAAATGTCTAAACACAGCCAAGTTGTTTAGGCCCCAAAGCCTAGCTTTTTTAGTAAAGCTGAAGATTTCTGAGATGACCCAAGAAGGGTAAAAAAGAAGTTTTCACCTACTCAGCACACACACAGATGTCAGGGAAAGGCAAATGAGGTACAAGGTGGTGAGGAAGATAGCTGGATTCCCCTAACTAAAGGAACTAGTTCAGTAAAACTTGGTATCATTTGGTGGCTGTTTCAGCCAGACTCTCTCTCCATATATTTTTCTCTTGTAGATTTTTCTTTCCATTCTAAATTAACTAGAAGTAAAATGATGACTATCCAAAAGGAAAGGAAGGAACTGATCCACTGGGCTTTAATATAGTACCCAATATCCTAATTTCAAATTTGTTTTTCCTAAACTTCAGAATTTTGATGTATTATTGCATATTTTTTTCGTGAGCATTATGAATATATGAAACTATTTTCATATATTTTAATGATCATATGCAGGAATGAGAAGTAAACACTTGTCCCGCAGCATAACAATAAATTAACCATCAAAGGGATGAATCATAAAGATCATTGGAGCAAATCATCAAAGCATTCATTTGTTGAGATCAATATTATTATTTCTCTTACCATTTATTCTAGCATCACGAAATTAAACACCGAAAATTTTGAAATGATGGGTTTATCAAACATATTTCTTCTTCAATAAGACTTTTTTCTACTTGCACTCAATTGGGTCCTGTGTTTTCCCCTTCTTCACACAAAGAGTAGAGAGGAGAACCCAGAAAAGATTTCCATCTTGTGATCAAAACATTCAATAACTGATACTTTTGGGGCGTGGAGTTCAGTAGAAACCACTGAAGTTAGGGACGGGGTAGTGAGGCACAGCTATTTTTTTCTGCAGGAGAATGGAGCATTCAGAATCAGTCTGTTGCTGGTAGGATTACTGAGCATCCATCACAGACCACACACAGCCCTCAGGATCTCTTCTGCCAACACATAAAGAAGCTGGTGTATGAATGGATTTCATGGAGGTTTTTTTCAAGGGCAAATAATTCAAAATAGCAGGCTATTATTTCTATTACTTAACAACTCTAGATTCATGATGTATATGTAAGTAATTTATCAAAGGAAAGGTTAGAAGAATGAGTCCTGCTCAGCCCTTCTATTGGTCTTGGCAGAAAAAAATATTTGGCTCCACTGCTGGGATAGGATTTACAAGAAATAAGACAAATTTGACTTTTTAAAATACGGTAGGGGAAAAAAAAAGATGTAGGTGCTTGTATAAATACAGGGAAACATGTAGGAGAATATGTAACAATAGTAGTTACTAGGCACCTGCGGTTAAGAAAGGGATAAGTTTTTAACATTTTCTTTTTAAGTCCTTTTTATTTAACCTCTTAAAACAAGCATGAGTTCCTCTTTTAATTAAAAAATAATAATAATGCAGGGTCTCCTGGGTGGCTCAGTTGGTTAAGCGTCTGCCTTTGCCTCAGGTTATGATTTCAGGGTCTTGGGATCACAAAGCCCAGGTCGGGCTGTCTGCTCAGGGGGAGCCTGCTTCTCCCTCTCACTCTCCTTCTATGCTCTCCCTATTTCTTTCTCTCTCAAATAAATAAATAAATATCTTAAAAAAAATAATAATGGAAATACACTTTTTTTTTCAAATATACTTTTGAAAAGAAGTCCTCTACCTGAAAAGAAAGTACGAGATGTAGAAATGAACTGTTTCCTCTTTTACTTCTCATATATTAGGAAATTTCCATTTATAAGAAGGATCCATGCCTGAAACTTTTTATGAAAGGAAAATCAGTACAAAGCTTTATAGAGAAAGACTTTTTTTTTTTTAGAAAATTTGTAAAAAGAAAATTGCTTCCTAGCTGAGACCATGAATGGCAAGTTGCAGCTGAGAGTGAATTTTTAATACTTAGTTAAAAGTCCTTGATAATAGAGGTTTATTATACAAGCGTTAACAAATCCTTAATTATATCAGTGTTTGCAACAAGTCCAACTGCATTATCCCAGTGGTTCAGCACCTTATGTATATATTATATCTATTTGATTCAATTAGACTTCCAACATAATCAATACAGAAAAGACTAAAACAATTAGCTTCCTTTTCACATTCTCAAAGTTGGTCAGAGAGTAGCCTAGAAATAAATATTCTCCATAATTTGGATTGTACGGGCTGCCAGTACCCAGGAGGTTTCCAACATGGTCCTTACAATAGTCATTGTGTAATTTAAGTTCATTCATACTCATTGTGGGGTTTCAGGGGTAGAACCTAATTTAAGTGCTATTTTAAGAATACTAAATGAGAAAATACATTTCCAACTTTTTGAGGCAACAAGAACTATTACATTAGAAAATGGTTAAAAATATCTCGTGCTCTCTCTAGAAAAGCAGAAACTAGTCTTACCAGTTATTTTATTTCTTTACTGAAACTAGTCTTACCAGTTATTTTATTTCTTTATGATTTGATTGAACTGAGTTTTTTATTCTGTTTTTGGCCAAAAAGCCACATGCCTCAAACATGCCTTTAGGATAAGAGCAAATATAATCATTCAAATATTTAAATATGAATAAAACTTCACTAAACTTCTATACAGAAAACCATATTCCCTTTTTCATAAAAATGCAAAAACCCAAGGATGCCTTATTCAGAGATCACCTGAAATATACTCTACAAAATGTGATTTGAATTCACATCAGAGAAAGCTCATAACAGGCCAACTTTTGTCACCATCTTCTTTGCATTAACTGTGTATCCGTTAAGGAAGCAGAACAATTCTATGCCAGCATAGTAAACTGTGATTTGGATCCCTACTGAAGAGTGCAAGGAGCACCAGCTGAGGAATCAGAAATACCAGCTATGCCAACAGGCAGCTGTGTGACCTCAAGCAAAGCCCTTCACCCAAAAGAGAGGCTGTTTCCTCATCAAACAAATGCAGACAGTGATGCTTCCCTTACTTATCTCAAAAACTTATGAAAGAGCAAAAATAGGATAAAATTAGTAGCATCCTCATCTTTCCTCTTCATCTTTCCTCTTCAGAATTATTTAGTAGAATTTATCATGTGTCATTATATTTATCCTTAATTATATATCTCTACCACTATATTATACATTCTTCTAATACAGCTACTGTGCTTTTTCTTATGTTCCAATTACTGTAGGACCATGATACATATCTGGGGGATAAAAAATCGCTTATAAAAATTAAAGCACCACATAAGTGCGGGATGTTGAGTATGTTTTTGCATTTACACAGGAGTTAGTATGAAGATGAAAATCCCTCTATGAAGCAGTTATTCTACTCTGAAAAATACTGTGCCCAGAATTGATGGGATCCATATTTCTCTCTGAATTCAGTATCAGACCGACCAAGGCCATCATCTACTAAGCCCTGGATTCCTCATGAACAAGTTCCTTGCAAAACAACTGGCCTTTATAGTTTATACTTCCCATCTCACTTGTATGAAGTATGCTTCATGGCAGAAGTATGTGTTAAAAGGAATGCCAATAATCCAAATAAAATTGAGTATTAAGCTGCAGACTTTCTAAATAAGGTCCCTAAATACATCCGTAAGATTAATGCATTCGAAGAACAGTTTGCACAAACATGGGCTCTTTATTTTCAAATAAACAAACAAGAAAAACCCACATTTCCAAGAAGAACTGTGATCAACGTTAGAAAAATAGCTCTTTTTAAATCCAGAAAGAAATCTACTTCAAAGACAATGTGGCTGCTTATATTCTAATATCACATATATATTTATAATGACTTCATTGCTTCTTTTTTTAGAATGATAAAAATTCTTTTTTTTTTCAGCTGAGTAGAAATTCCAAATGCTACTGACCAAGACCTATTAGTCTCAAAACATTGTAACAGTATATAAGAGAATATCATGGTAGCAGAAGACCAACAAGACCAAATAAAAAGTCAATGGATCTGGACAAAATTATTCCATTTTAGTAATGAAGAAAATTCTCTTAGCAAAACTGACATTCTTTAGATAAAAAAGAGGATTTAGTAAAATGTAATTTTCATGCCATCAGTGCCTGGTATCAAGTAAGTAGCCAACAGACGTAAAACAAATGATTAAAAAATCAATATTGTGATTGAGAAACATGTTAAAAGAAAATGCAAGGCTTTGTCCCAATTCCACTCTTAATCTTTAACAAAAAGTCCTAATTTAGCATTTCAAGTTGTTCATTTTCCTTTTTTTCTTTTTTTGCATTATCTATTATTTGTCATATTTCATCAGGACTTCTTTGCTGCACCATTTTGCAAGTGTGAAATTGAACAAAGAGAATTCAAGGGACTTAAATAGGATCAAATAGTAAACTGATGACAGAGTTGCCAATGCACTAGAATTCAGTGTCAGAATCTTCATTACCACCTGACACCACTGTGTTGTTCTATTCGCTCCCCCCTATTAATTTCCATCCCATTTGAAAAAACATAAATACAGTGGGAAGACTTTAAAGCTGGCATACTAATTTTCATGGGAGAAAACATATATATTTCAATTATAGTCCATGGAATCCTATTGCTTCTCCATTGAAAGGTCAATTTTTATTTTTTTTAAAGATTTTATTTATTTATTCGACAGAGATAGAGACAGCCAGCGAGAGAGGGAACACAAGCAAGGGGAGTGGGAGAGGAAGAAGCAGGCTCATAGCTGAGGAGCCTGATATGGGGCTCGATCCCATAACGCCGGGATCACGCCCTGAGCCGAAGGCAGACGCTTAACTGCTTTGCCACCCAGGCACCCCAAAAGGTCAATTTTTAAAAGAAAACTTTCAGACTTAATGTTGAAAATATGGGAAATTGGAATGTAGATAATAAAATATTATTTAATTAAAGTTGTTTGTTTTGAACTTCCCCAAATCCACACATGGTTAATTCAGTCACTGGCATTCCTTGCTAGTTTAGACAAAAGTCAAGAGAATGGAAAAAAGCAACTGGTAAGTAAATCGGATGAGAAAGAAAGAAAAGAGGTGGCTTAGCTAATTCACAAAACATCCAAAACCTAAGTAGTAGTGTCCGAAACTTTTTGCCACCAAGGATTTCCATCTTTAAATACTCTCCACCAAGGAATCTATGTTTTGAAAAATCTACTTTATGGCACAAATTACACTTAATAAGTTTTTAGTAAATGTGAGTTAAGTCTTACAGTACTGAGTTGATATAATTCTATGCAAAAGCAAAGACCCTAATTATCCTCCATAGTCTTACTGAGGGTAAATGTATACTTCCTCTTAGATGCACTGAAGCAATGAAATAACTCACCCTAGACCTCTAAGGATTCATATTGTGAACTATTATGGTTGAGAATCCAGTTTCTCCTCCACACCCCAATGTTCATAACTCCCTCCTATTTTGAATCCTCACAACACCGAGTCATTGATGAATTTACCTATTACCCTCTTTTTGGTACTCAGCTATCAGGAAGTCCTGCTGAATCTACTTCCACAGAATATCTCCAATTTTTCCATTTCTGTTTCCTTTCCCACCTTTCCTGTTCAAGGCACCCTCACCTTTATCATGGGCCACTGTAATAGCTGCCAACCAGGGCTCCCTCCCTCCATCATCCTCTTCCTAAAATTCATTCTTTATGCAGAACTTTAAGTTTCCTCTTTAATGTGTCAATCAGATCATGTTACTCACCTATTTAAAGTTCTTCAGTGGTTTCTCACTGCATTTAAAATAAAACCCAAAATCCTTATTATAACCTGTAAGATGTTATAATGTTCTGACCCATTCCTTCTTTTCCAATATTATTCTAAAACCACTCCTTCCCTAGACACAAGTCATCAGCCTCACTAGACTTTACTTTCCTCAAACAGGTCAAATGCATTCCTCGCTGTCACCTTCACCTGAATTCCCTTGTTGCTGATCTTTCCATAGCTGGGTCCTCCTCACCATTCAGATCTCACATCAAATGGTATCTATTCATAAAGGCCTTCCCTAATGCCACCATCTGTAATAATCCTTTCACACATCTTCTACCAGATTGCATTATTCAATTTTATTAGCACTTTTATCACTACCTGAAATAATCATATTCATTTAGCTGCTTACTTGTCAATATCTCCCAATTAGAATGTAAGCTCTATGACAATGGGGACTGGCACATGGTAGGCAATCGATAAATAGCTGTTGAACAGAAGAATGCATTGTTATAAACTAATTTTTTAAATGAACCTATGTGGGAATATGTCTGATCTTCTCTACTAAATGTGTTTATTCATTATGAATGTTCACTTCTGTTCTCTTTTTCCTGCACGTGGTAGATAATCAATTCTTTGAGTGAATGAATTTAAAAAATCCATAAATCATTCTACTTCCTTCAGAGACTTAGGTACTAGACACAATGTTACACGCTGGGTTATTATGAGGAGCAGAATTTGTTAAGTGGAGGACCAAAAGGGAAAGTAAAAATCAATCCTTGCCTTCTATCTGGAGAAATGCATGGAAACAAACTATAACATAAAATTGGGTGAAATAAATACAACTGAAGCACAAGAATTAAGATTAGGGAAGGCAACTGATCGTGAATATGAGCTAGAGATCAAAGCATGTGTAGGGATACACTGAAAATAAAACCGAAGGTGGAGAAGATTTGAGTGGCATCTTAATTTTGCAGAAATAAAAAATTCTTAAAGAAAAGAGATGAATGATAAATTAGCCCTTCACTTACATGTAATTTCCTCCAAGAGGTTTTCTTCTTCCTTCAAGGTATTGACCAGGGGACCCCACAATGCCCTTTACTTATCAATCAGAGAATCTATTCCACTGAATTGTAATTGCTGGTTTACCAGTTTGATTTCTTCATTGCCAGAAAGGCAGTACTGTGGGTATCTTGTTCATCGTTTTATCACCAGGTTCTGGCAAATTACTTAAATCATGGTGAAGCCTCAATAAATGGTTTTAGAAAGATGGAAGGAGGGAAGGAGAGAAGAAAGAAGGAAAGGAGAAAGGGAGGGAGGGTGGGGCAGGAATGCAAGACAGTCTCTGCACCACCCCTCCCCACCCAGCAGTGCGGTGAGCAGCATCTACGCGCTGCCCACCATTTACAAATCTGGATATGGTTCATCAAGTGAATGCAGTTGGCAGAATAAACTATTAGCAGCACATCAAATACACCATATTCATAGTAACAAAAAATAAAGCCAGTTCCAACAGTTGTATTTATAGGTTATATCTTTTGCAGGCTTTAATTGAAGAAGCATTTTAAACATTTATCCAGATTTTAAAACCACGTATTAGTCATTTATTTAATATATTCTCATACATGTGTTCAATATTTAGGCAATTTACTGTTTTTATCATCATTAAGACTTATCTTTTTTAACTTGCAGCAAACTAAATCACATGTATTGTCATAGTCAGAAGTCTAAACTCTAAACTCCATTTGTTTGACCGGGTGGGTCCTTACCATAAAAGCCATTCTGTAGTGAGGGCATTTGAAAATATAAATTGATATGGTGCCTCATTTGAAATCATCCATATATTTAACACTTGAAACATAAGCAGGAAATAGTATGAGAGGGTTTCGGTTCGATGTACTGTGCATGTATTTCAGTCTTCCATTTTGCATTGCGACCAGGTCACTCTGAAACACTGAACTGAATCTATACATGAAATAACCTTTCTTGTCCTTCTTTAACAAGGAAACTGTCCTGACCTTCAATTTTACCATTTGCTTTGGAAGAACATGTACTGCACAGATAAAATTATTCCTTGGACAACACAAGAATGGGCAATTGCAGTTTCAAACCCAGACCAACAAAAGGCTTTCTGTTCAACAATTCCTTGCCTTCATTAATAACAGTTTCTTCAGTTATAAAATTGACCTTTTAGGTGACAATAATCAATGAACAAATGATTTAAATATATAAAAACAATCTTATTTTTGACATTAACATATTTACTTTTAAGTGATACTCACTTTTTAATTTGTAGTAATGTGAGCCACATTTATCATATGTCCATCAATTTAATGTACTTGTGGCACAAAACTTACCATAAGCCACTTAAGAATTTTTGAAGCAAAAGCAGAGTGTTCCCTGCCCTCACAATCAAAATACCATTTCCAAAGGGGTCTCAGAATATATCCAGATATACTGGGGTACGTCTAGGTGGATTCAATTTTTAGATACTGAAAATATGGCCAGAGTCTTCTAAGACCTGTACTATACTTTCTGCATCTGATAAAATAAGTTAATCTTCAGAATATTTGTTTATGAAGTTGGTTTCTTTGCCTTAATGCATTGGGAAGGAAGGCAGCAGTATGGGAAATAGTGAGGACAGAATTTTGAATCAGAACTTTTGGCTCTGAGTCCTCGATCCATTCTTTACCACCTGTAGTCTTAAGACTGAGGGTCTTGGAACCCAGTTTGTCAGCACACAAGGATTAAGAATGCGTATACTGGTAGAACTTATCTTAACGGACTGCAGTGAAAACATTATCTAAGGAGCTATGTGTAGAGTACTATTAAAATCTTCATTATTACATTTCCATAATCTTTATAGTTCATTCTTTACTAAGGGAAATGTTTTTAAACCTTGCAGACTCAAAAAAGGTAAGGGGTTCTGACAAACTTTCTAGTGTGGTGTTAGGTTATGTGCATGGAGTTGGATGCTCCTAGATCTAAACGAAGTCATATTGCACAGACTCCTCATACTGAGTATCTTCCTTGACACTGACAAATTCCTGGTTGCCAAAGTGTACAGAAGATGAATGTACTTGGGCAAAATAAGAACAGAAAGAAAGCACCTCACTTTGGATAGTGCCTGGCAGGCCCTCAATATAATGGTTGAATGAGCCTTGTCTATGGATAAGATGAAGGTCCTTTTGGTCAAGGCTTTCATGGGAAGACAATCTATCAATCAACTTCCCCCATTTTAGTTTTTAATCCAATTTCCTTGACAGTGTCCTAATAAATAAGGAAGTTTTTGCGTTAATGTTCCTACAGTCTCACACCAAGCCAGACCTCATAATACACTCAGCTATAATGGGCCAAATTTTCCTCTTAAAAATCTGCTTTTCTATATATTGGCTTCAATAATTTTGCTAAACAGTTCAAACATGAGTAATCTTTTATGTATCGTTATTCTCCTTCTTTATAACAACATGAAAAAAAATGATGTTTGTGAGATAAATCTTTGAGCATATTTTCTCCAAGCAGATTTTGTAATTCTCCTAAAATAAAAACATGAAGAGCCATGGAATATGATTGGGATAGCTAGCAGACCAGAATTGGCACTACTGAATGCCAGCTAATACAATTTTTATGGAGCAAATATATTCTTTTGCTGTTTTTGAAAATGAATTGCAGAAACTGAAATATAATTCCTTTTTAGGCAATTTTTGTAACTCTAAGGGAGTTAAAAAAATTAAAAAAAAAAAAAACCCAAGTGGACCAAAAGATAGAGCTATTCGACATCCGGGACACTCCTACCTTGCTATGAGTTCCAGGGTCTGCTGCTCTGCTTTTACTGACCATGTGCTTCTTATTTGGTCTGGTGTCTGAGTGCTGCCTTTTCCCTATTTAAAAAAGAAGTCAGCTGCCCTGCCATCATGGTGTCTCTCCCACCACTAGCCTCTGCCTTGTACAGCTCTCTCTGTCTTATTATGGTTCTAGCAGTTGTGTAGATTTCTTTCTCAGAAATTGTTAAAAAAGAAATAGAGGTTTAGCAGACTGTGGCAATGGGAAAACAGCCTGAAAATTACAGGGGCAGAAGTTGAACAACACTATATGTTGTTTTTATGAAAATACAAATTGCTGAGAACAATTTGTTAAATGCAGATATATCTTAAATAGAGAAGTCCTAACATTGTAATCTTAAATTTTGGCAGTTATGCATAGGTCAATATTACTTTAACATTTAATTATATTAATGGTAAGTGATTTCCATACTCATTAGATTCCATATGTAGTCTGAAAGACCTGTATATATGGAAAAATGGAAATAACTCATCCTAGCTGCTGGCAAAAAATAGACAGTGTTTTGTTGTGTTGCTGTTGTTGTTGCCGTCGTCCATGTTGGTGGTGATAGTGAGGTAATTTTTGTTTTCGTTTGTTCACTAGATAGGAAGGTGCAGCAGAATTAGATGGAAAACTGAATTCTAAACATACTCTCTCCTTTATAGATTGAAATGACTTCCTGGTAATCTTTCCAGATGTATACCTACATAAACATACCATTGATACTTTAAAATTAACTAAATGTAGTAAAGTCATTACAAAGGCAAAATCTACTCAGAAGAGATATTAGAATTCTTTATACATTTCTTTGCTAAATTAGCTACAGAAACAATGATCTTCATTTGACACATACTTTATATTTCATGTGGTTCCCATATCAACAGCAACAATTCCATAAAGAAAATAAAGTTTCAGACATCATTCGTCCTCAAAAAATATTTGTTCTAGTGAATGGATACAGGTTAAATGAATGAATAACTCCCAGCAAAGAAACTGAAGCTCAGAGAAATTAAGTGAATCACCAGAGATGGCACACTAATAAAATTTAAGATCCTGGCCTTGAACATACATATTTTGATGCTAGTTTCATTGTGCTTTTGAGTGTCCTATTATTCTCTTTCCAACAATTGACACTGCCTTTCATTCTACTCTTCTGCTACAGATCTAAGCCATTCCAGGCAAGTAAAGTCCAAGGCAATTTTCAAATGTATCAACCATATGTAGCCATTAATTCTTAGCATTAGCTCTTTGATTTGTGGACAAATCTGGACTGTGGGAGACATACTGGGGAAGAGATGCATAGAAAACTGTGCAGTCAAATCAGAGTCAGAAGAGAAGAAAACAGGGAGCACATACTGAATTAAGTTCAGAATGAAAGAAAAATACTGTATTCACTTTCAACTCATACCAGGGATTCCACTAAAAGCAATTTTTACCCATAAAGAACAGAATGGTGCTGGACCTTTCCTGGCCCCAGAATTCTCAGCCAGAAAGACTTTATCAGTTAGGGGGTGAGTAGAAACTAACTGGTTTCAAAGTGCATTCAATTCTTATTAAATATTATAAACTTAAGGTTCAAATGACTGAACTTAAACAAAAGTTAGAGTCAATTCAAGCTTTTCCCCATGATAAAGCCACTTTCCATGCACAGCTCAGTATTGCTTGTCAAGCCTTAAAAGATCTTAAAAGACCAAGTGGAATAACCATTGAGACTCTGAAATGCTTAGAGTCCAAAGCTTATCTGGGTTTGTCTATGGGAAGTTTGAAGATTTCAAAATACTCTCCTAGACAGAAGGGTTTAACCTGCTGAAAAATTTTGTACATATTTCCAAAGACCTGTAAGAAAGTAAGTAGACATTCACTAGAGCCACCGATTTCCCAAAGGATGAGGAAATGCGAAAGAAGCAACATTTAAATGAACTTAGTTGCTCTGGACAATTAACCCAATAGACCAAGAGGGACTGTATTTGTATAATCATTTTGCTGGTGTTTGGCTACCATCTCAGAGTGAAGCATACATGAGTAAGTAGGAAATATTACACTGTATATGAGTTTCAAGTATATTAATTCCATCTTTATCAATGTTCCTTAGGCATGTTCAGAGAGTGATGGCTTTTTTTTTTCTAGTCGAATGAAGAGAGGCTTTTCTTAGACAAGAAATTCCATCACTTCTGAACAACTGTGTGCTCTACCTATCATTTTCGTATGCTTCCTTAACCAGCAAATGATGTGGTAAAATTGTGGGTAGTGGCAGCATGAAGAACAGAACCATTTTAATTTTTCCCATCTGGCATATTAGCATTAATAAAAGATGTTTAAAAAGAGAAGCCTTGAAAGGCTTTCACCTCTTGATTTAACAAGATAATAAGGAAAGCTTGCAATCTGCCACTAAATATAACTGATAAGAATAAGAGTGAGTATAATGTGATGATCACCAAGATTAACCTTTGAGACAATTTTTTAAACCCTGCTGATTCTAATACAATCATGTTAAGACTAGCACTGAAACTGTTGTTGTTACTTCTTAGTACAAAAACAATAGAAAATGTTCCCTTTCATAGTAAAACAGACTACCTCCATTAACAGAACCAAAATTAGAAAGATACCTACAGCTGCCTTATCTGTCAAACTGACCATAGTGGATCTCCCACTCTATGGAGTTGCCTAAGTATTACTACTGAATCATTACATTACTGGTTTAGATTAAATACAGGATAATACTGACTGTACATTTCCATCTTTATCTGTTTCACTTAGTTTTGTTGTTTTTATACCACCACTCTTCTTGTTAACACCTCATTAATATTTTCCCACTTACCCACAGTTTTTGATGGGACAAGGGGGAAGATTTTACATACCCTGGCAGTTTCTCAATTAAAATGGGATTTGGGGATCTTATACTTCTTAATTGAAAAATTACCTGAATGGTTTGTTCAAGGTGTTCATATCTTTGTTGGTTGATCATTTTGACCACAACTACAGTTCAGAAGAACACCATAGCTGACAACTATATAGAGTAATAAAACTGAAGAGCTCACAAAGGAGTGTAACACAAATGTAATCTCAATTCATTTCTTCAGGTTACCCTTGACTGTGCATCAGATGAGATATTTCAGGTAGTTATCATAAAGGATAAGAAACCAGACTGGGAATAAAATTTTGCTTACAAATATGCTTGTTTCTACCAAAACAGATATATAATAGGGTCAATGATGTCATCTGCTACTCTTGATATCAGGAAACACCTAGAAATATAAGGACAGACCTCGTTACATAAGCAATACCCATGTTAATCATTACCTTAAGTAAAGGCAGAGTTTTGTTTTGTTTATTCAAGGCAAAATTTGGTAGTGTGCTGCTTAAAGCTGAATAATAGAAGATGTTTCTAAGATATCCTTACTGCACATTTTAAATACCCACAGGGCAGGAAATTTATTTATGTAAAGAACTGATAACCACATAGGGAGTGTATAAAGACTTGTTAGTTTCACTTTTGCACATATGGTATTCAATCCTCAAGGCCACCTTTGTATTACGAAGCCAAAAACACCCTATAGCAATCAAAATGGATATATACATGTCCTGTAATCATCTCTACTATATATCTTGTTTAATTTCTCAATTGAAAGCAACTGTGTATATTTAAAATGCCAATGCAAAAAGCAGTGCAGACTAAGAGACAATAATGAGAATTCTGTGCACAGAATGAGGGCTGAATGTGGTCCATAGGAGAAATGATAAACCCATGGTAACCATGGCAGATTTTTATTTTTAGACAGTCTCAATTAATCAAAATCATTTGGCTAGAATTTTTTTTTTGAGTGAAGAATTCAACTATAAAAAAATTCTACTTAATATTCAGGGCCATAAGAATACATAGTGTACTTAAGTCATTGAAAATTGGGAAAAAATATGTCTTCATTCATTCTTCACATGGAGAAAGCAGGGTATTTGGACCTTTCATAGCATCTAGTAAGAATCATAATGTCTAATATACTACATCCAATACTATTTTTAGTAACCCCAAAAGTAAGCATATTTCATTTTTGTTTCATTAAAAAATCTAAAAATCATTAAAGGTTAAGTTTCACAGATGTACAAAATAGAGAATATGTATTAACAGCAGTGAGTACTGTATTTTAGATGAAAAGATTTACATGTATCACAAAATTATTTTTCCTCTTAATTTTTATTAATAAAGACTGCTAAATTTGCTAAATAGTACATCATTAACACTTTCATTAAAAGAAAAATATTTCTTTTGAAGGCACAGAATTAAAATGGAATAAAATGCAACTGTTAATTTTGCTAAAGCTAAAGGATATGAATAAACACTGTTTTCACCATTTCAAACACTTTTTAAAAACACCAATGAAAAAGAAATTTTTTAAAAAATTACCCATAAGTATCCACCTTTTGCAAAGTAAAGAACACCTGATTGCATGTTTTCTAACCAAAAGGAGTAAAAAAGCCTCCAGTGAGCAATTATTCTCTATGGATCTGTCATCATGGCAAGTTCTTCTGGAAAATTTGGAATTCCCTTGATGGTGAATTTTCCAAGAATTATACATAACTTTATGACAGTTTCTATAATGTGAATAAATCATAAAGGTAAATTCTTTAACAAAACCACTGAACATGTATGTTTATCACACTGCTTGAATAGCTTTGGTTTTGTTGAGAAGAAGCTCACCTGATGAATAAATTCAAAGTTTCTACTCCTATTTCTCCAACCAAAGGGTATGGATAAATCACTAACAACTCATTACTGCTACTGGAAAAGTAATACAGAGCACATTCCATGTTAATTCCACCTCAGCAGGATCAACTTTGTGTATGGAAAATGATATAAATAAATCCCTTTATATCAAATACATTTCTAAATTTTAATTAACAAAACATCAGCCATATAAAAATAAAAAGCCAACATAAGTCAACTTGTAATAAAAACCAATGTATATAGATTTGTGTCAGATCTTGGTTTTTAGAAACCATTCTCAAGAAAAAAAAAAGAACCAGGTGTTCTTAAAGAAATGGCTGATTTTAGAGCTGCGGCAAGGAAAATAAATAACCCTAGAGCATCTTGTAGTACTAGTGCAAAATACAAAGGACTAGAGTGTGCATCTAACGGACACCGGAGCCAACCAGAAAGGGCCCCGAAGGCCAAAGCTGGAACAATTTGATCAAAAGAATGAATAATGGAGCACTGGATTATAGCCCAGAGTATAAAATAAATACTCATCTATACTGATATAAATAAACAATTGAATAAATTTATTGATGAGAACAAGAGACAAATCCATAAAAGAGAATTCCAAATAACATACGTAAATTCTTCCCTCCAGGAGAGAAGAGTTTAATTCCCCTTCTCTTGAATATGGCTTAGAATTAGTGACCACTTATAATGAAAACAGTATGGAATAGGAAAACCTGAAGACTTACACTGAAAAAAACTGGCAAATACTACATTAATAAGCAATGAAGATTAATATCATCAGTGATGTCATGTGGCTTTAATGTACCCTTTGATTTGATATGATGAGAAGGGTACTTCGCCTCTGTAATATTCTTTAGAAAACTCCTACCTTCAGTCTAATCATGATAAAAATACATCGGGCAAATCCAGGCCGGAGGACATTCAACAGAATACCTGTCCGATAGTCCTCAAGACTCTCAAAGTCATAAACAATAAAGAAAATTTGAGAAATTATCACAGATCAAAGCAGACTAGGAAAATATGGTAACTAGATGCAATGTGTTATTCTTAATTAGATCCTGGAACATTAATGGAAAAATCAGTGAAATATGAGTAGCATGGAGTTTAGTTAACAGATTTCTTCATTTTGAGAAATATATCATGCTGGTATAAGATAGGAACAAGGAGAACCAGGGGAAGGTTATATAGGAACTCTTTCCAACTTTTCTGTAAATCTAAAATTACTCCCAAATAAAAAGTTCATTAAAAAGTAATTGTCTGAGTGGGGGCAGGGAGTATATGGGAAATATCTGTATTTTCCTTTCAATTTTGCTGTGAACCTTAAACTGCTCTTAAAAAATAAAATCTTAATAAAAACAAGTATTATTCACTTGCAGAAAAAGAAGTAATTGTCATAAATAACTCAAAAGTAAGCCCTTGCATGTACGGTCAAATGATTTTCAAAAATGGTGTCAGGACTATTCAATGGGGAAAGGACATCATTTCAACAAATGATATTGCAAAATCTGGAAATCCACAGCAAAAGAATGAAATGGACCCCTGACCTTACATTATATACAATAATTAATTCAAAATGGATCAAAGACCCAAACCTAGAACTAAAACTATAAAACTCTTAAAACATAGGGAGGAAGGTGCATTGAACTTGGCAAAGATTTCCTGAATACTGCACCCAAAAGAATACTGCTTTTGTTCCAAGCAACAAAAGAAAAATGGACAAATTGGACTTAATTAAAATTAAAAAATGTTTTTGCATCAAAGGCCACTAAAAACAGGGTGAAAATAAGGCCCATAGAAAGTATTTGTGAGTCATATATCTGATAAGGGATTGACATCCAGAATATATAAAAAATTCTTACAACTCAACAAAAACTTAAAATCATTTTTTTAAAGATTTTATTTATTTATTTGACAGAGATAGAGACAGCCAGCGAGAGAGGGAACACAAGCAGGGGGAGTGGGAAAGGAAGAAGCAGGCTCATAGTGGAAGAGCCTGATGTGAGACTCGATCCCAGAACGCCGGGATCACGCCCTTAGCCAAAGGCAGACTCTTAGCCGCTGTGCCACCCAGGCGCCACATAAGATTTTTTTATTTATTAATTTGACAGAGCGAGACAGCCAGCGAGAGAGGGAACACAAGCAGGGGGGAGTGGGAGAGGAAGAAGCAGGCTCATAACGGATGAGCCTGATGTGGGGCTCGATCCCATAACGCCAGGATCACGCCCTGAGCCGAAGGCAGACGCTTAACCACTGTGCCACCCAGGTGCCCCTTACAATCATTTTTAAAAAGGGCAAGAACTTAAACAGGTATTTCTCCAAAAAAGATACACAATGCCCAATAAGCTTACAAAAAGATGCTCTACATCACTAATCATTAGGGAAATGTCCATCAAAACTATAAGGAGAGACCACTTCACAACCATTAGTGTGGCAATTATCAAAAAATAATAAATAGGAAATAACAAGTATTGCTGAGAATATGGATCAACAAAATATACTCAGCCTTAAAAGGGAAGGCAATTCTGAGGCAAATAAGCTACCATGTGTATGACGTTACAACCTTGAAGACATTGTGCCAAGTGAAACAAGCCAGATACAATAAGACAAATACTGTCTGATTCTACTTCTATGAGGTCAAATATACAGAGACAGAAAGTAGAATGATAGTTGCTAGGGACTAGGGGGAGGGAGGAATGGGGAATTTGGGTTTAATGGGTGCAATATTTCAGTGGAGAATATGAAAAAGTTCCGGAGATGGATGGCAGTGATGGTTGCACAACAATATGAACATATTTAATGCCACAAAACTGTTCACTTCTAAAAATTATTAAATAGTAAATTTTGTTATGTATATTTTAACACAGTTAAAAAATTAAGATAATTGTCATAATAACACATCCAGTTTTTCTTTTTAAGCGTTTGATATATACATATTGCTGTGAATGCTTCCAGAGACAGAAATCAGATTGCAGAATATAACAAATGAAGAATGGAAACTAGATTATAAAACCAGTTCTGATTAGAAAGTTAAAAAGTGCCCAAACCAGGTAAAGATAAATCGTTTAAACATGCGAAAAAGCAAAAAGCAATTTAAGCTTTTTAGGTAATTCAATTTAGGAGAAATCTCTGGAGATTTTTTTTTTTAAAGATTTTACTTATTTGAGAGAGAGAGAAAGAGAAAAGAGCAGAGGGAGAGGGACAAACAGACAATGTGCTGAGCGCAGAGCCTGGTGCAGGTCATGATCTCACAACCCTGAGATTATGACCTGAGCCAAAATCAAGAGTCAGACACTAAACCAACTGAGCCACCCAGGTACTCCTCTAGAGATTATTAATGACTAATACACCATCAACCATTTTTTAAAACAATAGTGTTTCACCCATTAGTTTTCTTGATACTAGTCAAAATAACAAAAATAAAAGATAGAGATAATTAAAAAGTATTCTTTTATATAAGTAAAAAAGCACTATCAAACATTTCATCTTTGTTGAGATATATGCTTAAAGCATAGCATTATAAGTGAAGTAAAATGGCTTGACAAAAACGTCTGAAAAATATCACAATTTTTACTTTATATTTTCTTCGAAAAATATTTCTTCTTCTCTTCATGTGTTTTTCCCCATTACAACTCCTCTCTTCCCAGTGCTATCCTTTTCACTGTTTGTCTAGTCAGGACAGTCAATATGAGGCAAAGAGATTTCTGTCTGTAGAATTTGCCATGGTATGTCTTTACAATATGGAAATTGAAAGAAAAGTTACTCACTCACTCATTCACTCCTTATTTAATATACACTTATTAAGACCCTACTGTGTAAAAATGTGTTCTTGACACTGTGCTCTAGTCAAATATTTTCTTTCCGGTCTTATTTTACCGTACAGTGTTAAGTCCTCTTTGCTATTATTAGTCTTGCCTTTTTTTTTTCTCTTTTCTGACCTCAAGGCCCTTTTTTCCAAAGCTTTGCAAAATTCCTTTTGATTTATCATTTCTTCATAATAAATCTGAATCCTACATGCCAGTGCCCAGCGCACAGCAGATACTCCATAAGCATGTGCTAAATGGATCTACTGAATGAATAAAGAGGTAAATCTTGATGATACGCTCTCACCATCAATATGTAGAATGTTAGTTGCACCACCCTGGGTTATAAAAACCTTAAACATAACCAGGTAACTGCCCTCAAAATGTTTATAAACATTAACTTCCAAGTTCAACTGAAAACAAAGTCAAATTTATATAAATATCTGCTTTCACATGTTCTTCGAACTCATTAGGTTGCTGGTTACTTCTTTTTTAAAACCAAAAAGTAATTACAATGCTTGAAATATGCTGTCTGTGTTTGATTACATTATCGATCAATGCTGAAAGCATTCAACGTTCAACAACATTGTTTAAATTTCATAGAAGTCTAGCAAAAGGAAAATAAGAAGTATGGATCTGGTTAATTCTCTGAGTTATAGATTTACAATTAAAATTTGACCAAGCTTTAGCTACCTAAGGACTTAATTCATCATATAATTCTGAAACTCACTACAAGGGTTCTATCACTAAAAATGCATGGTTATAGGTACACAGCTTAATGATGACAAATCCTGCACATCAAATTCTACTTTTATTTAAATTTCTTTTTTTGAAAAGGCTTACCCTTAAATCAGAGACATAATCTCTTAAAACACACCATATGTCTTTTCTTTTGTAGCACATGTTTAGAAGCAGCCTTAATTAGAGTCAACGCATTGTTTAGATTGTTCACTGCCGCTTCTCTTATCCTGTTAAGTACTATAGCAAAGTTAGCCCTGTATCTTTGTGCAGGTTGAAGATCAAATTAGTGGAGAGAAGGCTCTGGAGAGTTCAGAAAACATAAGTGGCTATTGTAGGGCATTAACTAGAATTAACACCATGTATTTACCATTCTTTTAAGGAAACAACATAAACGATCTTAATTTTGTTCATAATGTCAAACATTTATAAGAGAAAAATGTTCCTCTAATTTAGTGAATGTAAGAGAACTTATTAAATGTCAAGTTAGAGGCAATAAGTTATAAAATAATTCTGGACTTGTGATCTTGCTTCTTTTTTTGTTCTGCCGAGCCAAGAGTATATGGCCATATAATTATAGAATCCCAGGAAAGGTCTAGGGCTGAATGTCCTGGATGGAATTGTAAAGCTCATTTTGGTTTGAAGAACTGAATGTCTGCTCAAGTTCACTCAGGAGAATTTAGTCTCATTTAATTATTTTAAAAGCACTACAAAATACTAAGTCATTTTATTTAACATCTGACTTGATATCCCTTATTCCTTTTCTCATCCTCAAATTTCCAACTCACTGTTTTTTTTGTTGTTGGGGGTTTTGTTTTTTGTTTTGTTTTTTAGTTTTTATTGAAATTCCAGTTAGTTAACATACAGCATAATATAAGTTTCAGGAACAGAATTTAGTGATTCATCACTTATATACTACACCCAGTGCTCATCACAAAAAGTGCCCTCCTTAATCCCCATCACCCATTTACCCCATCTCCCCACACCTCCCCTCCAGCAACCTCAGTTTGTTCTCTATAATTAAAAGTCTCTTTTACGGTTTGCCTCTCTCTTTTTTTCCCTTATGTTCATCTGTTTTGTTTCTTAAATTCCACATGAGTGAAATCATACGGTATTTATCTTTCATTGACTTATTTCACTTAGCATGATACTCTCTATCTCTGCCCACATCATAGCAAATGGCAAGATTTCATTCCTTTTTATGCCTGAATAATATTCCGTTGTGTATATATACCAAACTTCTTTATCCATTCATCAGTTGGTAGACATTTGAGCTATAGTGATCAAGACAGTATGATACTGGCCTGAAACAGACACACAGATCAAAGCAAGAGAATAGAAAACCCAGAAATGGACCCACAACTCTATGGTCAACTAAACTTTGACAAAGCAGAAAAGAATGGCCAATGGAAAAAAGACAGTCTCTTCAACAAATGGCACTGGGAAAACATGCAAAAGAATGAAACTGGACCACTTTCTCACACCATACACAAAAACAAATTCAAAATGGATGAAAGACCTTAATGTGAGACAGGAAACCATCAAAATCCTAAAGGAGAACACAGGCAGCAACCTCTTTGACCTTGGCCATCGCAACTTCTTACTAGATACGTCTCCAGAAGCAAGGGAAACAACAGCAAAATGAACTATTGGGACTTCATCAAGATAAAAGGCAAAGCACAGCAAAGGATCAACAAATCTAAAAGGCAACCTTCAGAATGGGAGAAGATATTTCAAATGACAATTTGATAAAGGATTAGTATCCAAAATCTGTAAAGAACTTATCAAACTCAACACCCAAAACACAAATAATACAGTTAAGAAATGGACAGAAGATATGGATAGACATTTTTCCAAAGAAGACATGGAGATAGCTAAGAGACATATGAAAAGATGTTCAGCATCACTCATCATCAGGGAAATTCAACTCAGTGTTTTTATTTAAAATAAATTGATTTCACATATACAACAGAATATTACTCAGCCATAAAAAAAAAAGAATGACATCTTGCCATTTTTGGCAACACAGATGGACCTAGAGGGTATTATGCTAAGTGAAATAAGTCAGAGAAAAATAAATACCATATGATTTATATGTGGAATCTAAAAAACAAAACAAATAAACAAACAATTAAACAACAAAAAATGAAACAGACTCCTACTAACCACAGAGAACAAACTGGTGGTTGCCAGAGGAGAAGGAGGGTGAAGGACCAGTGAAATAGATAAAGGAGATGAACAGGTACAAACTTCCAGTTATAAAATAAGTAAGTTACAGGGATGAAAAGTACAGCATACAGAATACAGTCAATAATATTGTAATAATTTTGAATGGTGACAGAGGATAACCACACTCACCATGGTGAAAATTTCATAATGTGTAAAATTGTCAAATCACTACGTTGTATATCTGAAATTAATATAATCTTATATATCAACTAGACTTCAATTAAAAGTTTTTTAAATAAAATAAAATGATTATCTTGCTGTAGAAGAATTTAGTTATTAGCCTCCCGTCTTACATGGTGTCTTTTTTTCTTTTTTTAATCCAAAGACCTTAATTCCAGCCGCACTTCAGCTTTGGTTCAACCTGTCCCTTCTTGACCTTTATAGACAAACCCATGAACTTTTCATCTAAACTGTCCAGCAACGAATGCTATCAGGTCTCCAAAAACCCATCCCTGTCAACTATTCTGGTGAGACAAATTTAAAAAATAGAATAATCACAACATAGAACATTATTTTCATTGTTTCTTCTTAGAATATAAGTAAATAGCAAGAATCATTTGGGGATAACATAAAACTATCAGTAAGCATCTGCTTTTTGCAAATGACTCCCAGGCCCTATGATAGAAACCAAAACACATGACCTCTGCCCTCAGGGATAACATAAGTATAAATCATTAATAGAAGAAATAAAATTTCTGCATTACAGTAAAATGAATGGGTTATCATAGGTTAAGATTCATCAAAAATATTTAATTAGCCACTTTCATCCTTCTATTTTTAATACATTAAACTCCAAAATTCATCCTTACTTCTTTGCTTCCTCAACAGAGCCTTCACATTTCTTACCCCTTTCTCCTCATAGCCTCCTTAAAAATCTCCAACCCTTCTCCACTTCTACAAAGATCTGCTTATCATCCTTAAAATTACACACACACACACACACACACACACACACACACACACGGCGGATTGGTGGCATTATACTTTGCACTTTACAATCTGAGGTGTTTAAGCATCCTAAATCTACAAGAACTTTACATGTTGCTAATCAAATCCCTTCCCAACTCCTAAAGTAGCTTTTCAAAACCATCATCAGTCTCCCCTATATGAATGGCCCCTCACTCCTCCCTTCATACTGGCTGCCTCCAGCTAAGACAAGAAATTAGAGACTGTTAAAGCTCCCTGTACTCAATATCTCCCTTCTCTTCACAGTCCCTCCTACCTCAAACACACATTTGTAAATTTATCTACATTAGTACTTCCCTCCTTCCTCCCTTCCCTCATTCCTTCTTCCTTCCTCCCCCCTCCCTTCCTTCTTTCCCTTTCCTCAGATCTAAGATTGGTTCCTTGTAAATTAAAATACTGGATTGCCCCTCAGTATTGCCCCATGTATTTTTGCTGTCCCCTGATGAGCTCTTACTTATACTCCTCAGGGCAGTGCTTGTAACCATTTACCCATAGCCTTTACCTTTTAGCCACCATTACTCCTTTCACCTCAGTTAATACCTTCAATAACTTAGACTTCAATGAAAAAAATGACAGCCACTTGAAATTGAGTTCAGAGTTTCCTCCATTTGTTTCCCCATATATATATATACACACATACACTTACCTATTTTGGCACCCACGTTTAACTAAAATTTTCTGATCTCAGAGGGAAAAATGTGGTTCCTTCCTGTCTCCTACAGTAGTAACCACGTTTCCTCCTACCTTATAAAGAATCATCTTTTTCCTGTATGCTCAAACTCTCTCTCTCCTAGCTTCTTCCCCCCCCACCTCAAATTATTTCAGATAACCCATTTTCTGCCCCCACACCCCTGCAAAAACAAAACCAACCCAAAAACAAACGCAAAAAGGCCCTCACCTTGATTCTAATCTTTCCATACTACTATTGCATTTCCCTTCTCATTTACACGACAAAATTTCTGTAACAGATTTTAGACCTCTTTCTTGCCTCCATTCCTTCAATCTACTAGCCTTTGACTTTTGCCCCAAAGGACACCCCCGAATACAGAAAATATTAGCAATAGACTCCTAACCGCAGAATCATCAGCTGACTCTTCTTCCTCACAAATTCTCTCTCCCTTAACATTCCTTAGGCCGCGTCTCCCAACTCTTCTAAATTTCTGACTCTATTTTCCTTCTACTTTTTTGCTACTTCTCGTGTGCCTGCCTCCTCAATACTGGGATTCTCAAGATTTGATCTTCTTACTCCTTACACTCTCTGAGAGGCAAGGTTCTGACATAGATGTTTCAGAAGTCCTTTGATAGAGCTTCTTCAACTCTGATTTTAATGTCATGGATATTTTTAATTCCTCAAAAACAATTACTAAATGTCAGTTAAGTTTTTCAAAATTGCCAATTCTAATCCTCTCACATACCAAATGGATACAGCAAAATGACTTCATCAAAGTATTCCATGAATGAAAATGGAAACATCAAATTAATCAAGTTCAAAATGTTTTCCTCACACCCTTAGTAATCTGATCTGTCTAAATGTCTTCTGATGATGATTTATAATCTATTCCCCAGACTTCATTTGTCTTTGACCCTTAGGCTTATATTTTTAATAGTTCACTAGACATATCTACATAGATATCCTATTGGTTCCTTTAAATCAACAAATCCAAAACTGAATTCATTTTCTTCTCTTCCCAAAATGACACCCCCTCTCTTGGTTAACACCACCAAGATAAGCCCAGCCNAAACCGCTGTGCCACCCAGGCGCCCCCTAAATGTCTTTTCTGATGATGATTTATAATCTATTCCCCAGACTTCATTTGTCTTTGACCCTTAGGCTTATATTTTTAATAGTTCACTAGACATATCTACATAGATATCCTATTGGTTCCTTTAAATCAACAAATCCAAAACTGAATTCATTTTCTTCTCTTCCCAAAATGACACCCCCTCTCTTGGTTAACACCACCAAGATAAGCCCAGCCGCCCCAATTAGAAACTCAAAAGCCTCTCTGATTTCTCTCTCTTCTCTCCCACATTCAAAAACTTCTTAACTCTAGTCAGCTATGATTTCCTTAAAAATCTGTCGAATATGTCCCACCTTTCTATCCTCAGTGCATAGTTTGGAATTCAAAGCCCTCATCATCTTAGGGTGCAACAGGCTTTTAACTGGTCTCTTAGTATGATTTGAGCATCCTTCAATCCATCCATGCCAGAGACATCTTTTCAAAACCAAATCTAATTCTGTTATTTCTCTGCTTAAAACTGTGAACAGTTTCCTAGTGGCTATAAGAATATGTTCGGCTTGACTTTTCAAAGTTATTGCCACTCCCTCACATGCATCCTGAAATCTAAGCATACCAAATGAAGTACAATTCTTTTAACAAGTGCATTCTTAATGGCTCCCTGTTTTTGCAGATGCCCTTATTTCTTCCTGTCTGTGTCTATCTAATGAATGCCTAATTGGTTCAGTATTCCCACTGCACCTTAAATACACTTCCAGGAGTACATGGCTCATATACTACTGCAATCATTTTTTTTAATGTTTTCCTTTTCTTCTGCTAGAATTATTTAAGGCATAGTATCCTATTTGTCTGAATATCAAGGGCATAGCAGAGTGTGGGCATTTGGTACTATGAAAATTTTAGTGAATAAAGGCAATCACTATGTACATTTGCATAGCATAAAATTTTCTGATTATATTCCTTTTAAAAAATAGCAAGTCTATGGAGAAGAGAAATGAATGTGCTTGTGTGACTGAATTTGAATCAAGAGCAAAGCCTGTGAGGATACTGGTTTTTGGCAATGCAAGAAACACGTTCTTTCCATCACTTTCTCACTTCATTACTCTATTTAGTTAGAATTAACCTCGCCTTTTTTTCTTAATATCTCATCTGCAAAGTAAATCACTGGAAATTCAACTTCCTCTTCAAGACTGTCTCTTAAAAGCCCACTGACTTGTGATAAACACCGGGTGTTGTATGTTAGCTCTGAATCACAAAATTGTACACCTGAAACTAATATTACGCTAGAAAAAAAAAAAGCCTATTGACGGTACAGTCAGAAGGGGGGGGGAAATGTAGGCAAAGGAATAATCTAGTTGTTTAAAAATAATCATGACTAAAGAGTTTTCAATGTGGTTATTAACTTACCCAACACAGATAGCTCACTAATCTGGGATTTTTAAAAGTTATAAAGAATAAATCTCGCTCTACTAAGATTTTGCAGGCATTTAATTTTTCAGTACTGCAAAATAGACTTGATCAACTGTTTTTCCCCCATAAGGTTCTACTTTAAGACCTCCATATGCTCAGTTTTAATAATCTGCTTCCAAAACCAGGAACCATTCCAAATATGAGTTTAACTGGAAATATTGTGCCTCTTATTAAAAACAACATGAAAAGAAATATCTGAAACCCAGGTATCAATCTGTAAAACACATAGTGGCACATCCATGTGAAAGGTCTGTATGAAGAATTACTACTTTTACTGAGGCAGTTTAACTCGTTTCACTAGAAGTGAAAATTGCTATGACAAATATGTCACTATGGAGGTCAAATGGTAATTTGCACATGCTAAACAGCTCAGCAGGAAATTATATGTGATCCTCAAAATCATCAGCATTCCCACCAGAAATCATTTTATAAGACATGGAGGTCACATGGATTGTGTTAGGGATAAAACTCTTTCAGACACATGTTCTACCTTCCCCCTTGGAAGGAAGGAATTGAAAGGTATGGAGAGAGGTATGATCAAGGTGTTTGAAGTTAGAGAAATGTAATTTAGCATAGTTATGGAAGAGGGAACTAGAGAAAAGTTTCATAAGAGACCAATAAAAATTATCTTCTTAACTTGAATCTTTCGATACCATTTTATCAGTTAGTATTAGTAAGATGCAATTATGCTTACGTATTTTGTTATCAAGAAAAATATATGAAAAAGGAGAATATTACTGAGAATAATTTAATGTTACCTCGAAAGGAGTTGTTACGTTATTTTAGCAGATTTACTTCACCTGCATATACCTCCTACAACAGATAAGATTTAAGTTCATAGTCTAGTGCTCTGGGGGTCTGGATGAGTGTGCAATGAAAAGGGAATGACATTTAGCAGTATCCTGTACTCTGATATTTACACGTTGAAGAATGTTTTTTCCTGTTAATGATCCTAGGTAAACACAAGATTTTGAACACTGCAATAAAATTGTCTTAAAGTATTATTGTGGTTCCTTTATTCCAATGGTAAAGCCCTATGAGAAAAATCTTTCAGGGCAAAAAGTCCAGGAAAGAAATAGTACTTCACTTTTTGACATTTAAAAAAAAATGTGCCTATAACTATCTCATCTAACAGACTTTTACTTCTTGTGTCTTTCCTCCAGTCCTGTATAAAGCTTCCTACATCTAGACATATACTCATCTACTAATTTATTCTTCATTGAGCACTTGTTTTGTCCCAGGGACTATGCCACAGTGGTGGTCAAAATACACTGTCCCAGGGGCGCCTGGGTAGCACAGTCGTTGGGCGTCTGCCTTCGGCTCAGCGTGATCCCGGCGTTTCGGGATCGAGTCCCACATAGGGCTCCTCCGCTGGGAGCCTGCTTCTTCCTCTCCCACTCCCCTGCTGTGTTCCCTCTCTCGCTGGCTGTCTCTCTGTCACATAAATAAAAATAAAATCTTTAAAAAAAAATACACTGTCCCTATTATCAAGGAGCCTCTGATTCAATGAGGAGTACAAGCAAAGATGTTAAGTACCAAAAGAAGGGAACTATAAGTTGCTATGTGAGCACAACGCTTAATTGTCTAGCCCAATTTGAATGATCAGGTAGAATTCCTGGTGAAAGAGACACNTACACTGTCCCTATTATCAAGGAGCCTCTGATTTAATGAGGAGTACAAGCAAAGATGTTAAGTACCAAAAGAACGGAACTATAAGTTACTATGTGAGCACAACGCTTAATTGTCTAGCCCAATTTGAATGATCAGGTAGAATTCCTGGTGAAAGAGACACCTAGGTTCAGACATAAACAGCATGTAGGTAGAAGTGCAGACAGCAAAATACCCTAGGCCAAGAAAATACAGTATAAAATGGCCTAAAAGTGATATGAAACCCAGTTCAACAACAAAAATTAAATATGTTCAATACAACTAAAGCACGGAACTTGTGGAAAAACTTCTAATTAGGTTAGATTGACTGAGATCATGGAGGACCCCTGTGAGCCAGAGTCGATTACCTTGTGTAATAGGAAGCCTCTGTAAGTTTTCTAGCATGAGTTGGGAATCCTTTTTGCATTTAAAAATATCATTCTGGGGCAGCTGGGTGGCTTAGTCAGTTAAGTATCTGACTCTTGATTTTGGTTCAGGTCATGATCTCAGGGTCTTAGATTGAGCCCCTCACTGGGCTCCACACTGGGCATGGGGTCTGCTTAAGATTCCCTCTCTCCCTGTCCCTCCACCCCTCCCCTTAAAAAAATCAATAAATAAATACACTCCTCACTGGAGTGTAGGTAAGGGGTGGCCAAGTCTGGAGGCTGAGAGGCTGTTAGGAGATCATTTTAATAATCCAGGTGAGACATGACTGTGGTATGGATGAGAATGTGGCAGTGGACCAATATGTGCATGAGAACCAATGCACAGAAGGAAACTGGTTATAAAGCACCAAACTTAACAGAGGGATAGGGATCAGAGAGGTTGAGTTGAGAGCCGTTAGAACATAGATGCTATAGAAACTATAGCATAAATGAGTACATCTAGTGAGAAAAGTAAAGGACCAAAAATGGAGACCAGAAGAAACCCAAATTTAATGCGTAGTTAAAATGTCCCAGAAAAGAGATAAAAAGAAATAATGGAACAGCAAGAAGAACATGAGGTTTCTAAAGCCAAGCAAAAGGAATGGCTCAAAAGAGTTTATGTTCTATAGTACACAATGTTCCTAAAAACTCAAGTCAAGTATTCATTAAGAACTATCTCTTGGATTTAAAAATAAAGACATAATGGGTGAACTTGGCAAGGCAAATTCAGCACAGACCTAGAAGCAAAAGTCAAGTTATTTAGGTTCTGGTATAAGCAGAGGTAAGATATAAAGGCAGTTGAGTGCATGGCTCATTCAATAACTTTGACCATGAAACATGGAAGAGATATATGTCAAGCAGAAGGGCTCTGAGAGAAAGATGGTTTGTACAGAGGGTTTTTTTTTTTTAATACAAGAAATATCTGAACTGTGAAAACTGATCAGTAAGCAGAGACCAAATTAAAAAGAAAGAAGGGATACCTAAGAAGAGGATAAAATGCCCCAGACCACAAGCAATGGCATTAATCAGAGCAGAAGGAAGCTCTGTCACAGTTGAAAGTTGGTGGATAGTTGACAGAGTTTCTTTATGATGCCTTACATTTTTTCTTTGAAGTTAGAGACAAGATTATCTGCTGAGAGTGAGGGAGGAGAAGGGAAGATCAGAGGTTCAAGGAACATGAAGAAGTGTTGAAAGCACCACTGTGAATGCAATAGAGGGAGCCAACTAATGAAGAGTCACTGGGCCCTGTTGAGGGACCTCAATTTCAGAGATCATGAATATATAGTGGCATCTATCTCCAAGTTTGTTTGATTTTCACAAGCTGCAGAACTTCAACGATCTAAGATTGGCCCAATTACATTTATCCAGCATTGGGACTCTTCAGAAAAGTTATGATAGAAGGACAAGGGGGGTAAGACAGTTAAGGATACTCACAGCACATCTAAGTCCGGCTGGGAAAGATGTGAAGGCAAAAGTAGACTTCTCCAGAGGGACCAGAAGTTCCAACATTTCCCAGGAACTGTGTGGTAGAAAAATGTAAATGGAAGAAAAGGAGCCATAAAATTCAAACATTATGGAGCGAGATGGTTGAATCTGATGCTTAGAAGTTTGGGGTTATAACAAGATCTGACGTGCAGTAATGAAACAGGATAGCTGAAATGGCTTATAGGTAAACATCATATTGGCACTGAAGACAAGGAATTGAAAGCCCAGGTTGTTAGAAGGTAGGTTATCCAAGTGGATACTGAATTCCCCTGGAAAGAGAGCAGGATTTGAGACTGAGAAAAGTCACTGTTGAAAACTTTAATGAAAGAGGGGGCAAAATCCTGAAAGATGTTTTGAATAATTCCATAGTTTTACAGGTAAAGACCTGAAATTCCACCTAAATAACATATTACGTTCTTTACAGGTGCTTACTTTCGACTTGATGATGATAATGATGAAGAATGCTATGTATGAGGAGCCAAAGTTTAATCCAAATCACGTCATTCACGATTTCTACTGGTCATCCTCAAGAGGATGGCTCTTTACACACTTCTTCACCCCAATAAGCAATTTGTCAGGGAATGATCAGCAAACAGAGAAGTGAATCTTACATCTACTGAAACTACCTCATTGTCGATAGAAACATTTAGATAATGTGGTTAAACTCTCCTTTACCCATTTAAACAGAGAGTCATCTGATTTAGCCTCTTCTTAATGTCTTAGGGCTATCACTTGTATATCAAGTACTGAATTCTGTATAAGCTTGCATTTTCTTGAGGCACAGTTTCCCAAACATTGCTAAAGATGGCCTGTATTATCTGTTAAGTACGGATTCCTGGGTCCTATCCCAAACATATTGAATCAGAATCTCCAAGAGAAGAACTAAGGAAGCAGAGCACTTATATGCCTCCCCTGTGATGATTATTAGCAGGGATGTTTGAGAAACAGTAAATAGCCGTAGGGTGTAGCTTTTAATCCCACATTAAACAGATACAGGTTACAATGTCTTTTTAATTAAGAGCTTTTCTGCCACGTTCCTTGTTGCCAACTATCACTTCTTTTTGCTACTGATCTTCCTGTCCCAAGCAGTCTTTCTCTTCCAATCACACTATATCAACTACTGCAACATAGAAAGTGAGATAACCAAGTTTGTTACAATTCCATGTGAAATAAGAATATGTAGGCTCTGGGTGATGATCAAGGACCACACCCACATGAAAACTATACACATTTTTAATTTAAAGATTTTGTGATAACTATTCAGGTTCTATTCATTTCTAGATTTTCTTGTCAATTGTCCAGATAATTGTGCGATAATTTATCCTAATATAAACAGAAGTCTGGAGCTGGACAATGAACCCAGGTTTGTCTTGGTTTGGTTTCAGGATTTTACCAAATGCTCTATTTCCCATCTAGGTATCTGGCGTAACACGGATTACTGCTTACATTTCCTTTTTTTAAATGATAGGGATAAATTATCCTCAGGTTGGATTTGTTTGACATAAAGAAAAAAGGTAAAACAATTTATTTACATACACAAATTTCCCAAAGAGAAAACCATTAAATATGGTGTCCTAATCTAATTACTGAATTTCACAATTAGGCTAATTCTTTTCTATTTGGGTATCAGTCTTCTGGGTATCTTAACCTGGATGACCTGGTGAAAACAGAAGAAAAAGGAATTTAGAGCACTAGGAAATGACCTGTTTCACCGGCTGTAAAAACTGAGATTTCAGGTTCTTTGGAGAAAGATGCATTCAACAGTTGGTGAGTAAGTGAGCATTTCCCGATGATGTAAAACTACTATGAATTTGTAGTGACCTTGGAGAAAGGTGAAGCTGACCTCGTTTGCTTTAAGTCTTCGTTTTGCCTGGTCTGAAAACTGTGGACTCCATGTTTTCAGCCAAAGTCTATGTTCTCTTAAAGACTTGTTTAAAGATCCCTTGTCAGCCCTTTTGCTCAAAAAGAGAGACTGAAGAGTCTTCTTGAACTGTAATTAAAGTCTCAAAGTAGTTGGCTTTCTCAAAATGCTGAGCCTCACCCTCCTCCAAGTTGTTTGTGTTAACTTAACAGGGCCACTGCAACCTGTCCCCCTCTTCCTTGCTGTGCTATTGAAACACAGTAAGAAGACCCTTTGAGCCAACCATCTGCTCTTCAATTAAACTAGCAAGCATTTTCTTTTCAATAATTTATTGTGGGCGTCTTTTTATTTCCAAGTAACTGTTGGTAAAAATTCATGAATTAATTGGGAAAATGAACTAAACAAAAGCAAAATTTCACTTGCAAGAAGGAAAACTTAGGGAAGCAAGGTATGACGAGACCACATGGCATTCTTTACCATGACAGTTGGCCTCATATTTTCCTAAACCTCGTAATTTAGCCACTTTCCAATGAGAGTCTAAGACAATGGCAACAGTTGTGGCTATAAGCAAGCATGATGCAAGATTTACTAATAAATTGGACTGCTTTATAATTACCCGTGAAATAACAACACTTGACCCTGATTTATTTTGTGGGCTGCCTTTTTCTCTCCAAGCATGTTGAAGTTGATTTTTTTTTCCCCTAAAACCAGATGTTTTAACATTTCAAAGAAGATGGATGGAATGCAAACTCAAGACCAAAACTGTTTTAGGTTTGCATTTGTTATTATTGTTATTAAAGAAAGGGCCCGGGCTCTATGCAAACTGGAAACAAGCCAAAATTCTAATTTAGATGACAGTGGCCATCTTGAAATTTTCTAAACATACAAACAGCTTTGTTTCCATTTTCTCCAAGCACAGAAGCAAGAAATATGAAAACTAAGTCAGACAATAAAAGAATCATTCTTCTTTGAAGTTCAGTGTGATATAACAGTCCATTTTAATTCATTTAAGCCTATTAAGTGTCCTATTGCTTAGAATATGAAATTAAAGATGTTAAGGTTTACTCAGCAATTAAACCTATCAGCCAACAATAATTTTTACAAATATTTTGACAGACAATTTTGTCTCTGT